>NC_056735.1:359598421-359610921 GCF_019279795.1 Protopterus annectens
AACACTCCAGCTGGCACTTTTTTCTTAATGTGAGTATATCTATCTCTTGTCTTACTGTTTTTAAATTAACAGCCCGAAGTCTGATTTTTGCAGCAGTACTACTTTCCCTTTTTGGCTTCTATCTGCTTGAAGCATCATAGACAATACTTATTTCTGTAGGTGAAAGTAGTCTCTCCTGCTTAGGAAGTTGGCTTTTAGAATCTTCTGTGCATTACGCCAATCTGTATTTTGCTCATGTAATGTGCTTTAGGAAGAATTAAATCTGACACGAGGTACTGACTTGGATGTAGTGTCTGCAAGAATGACAAAAATAAGTGTTGTACATTACTATGTACCGTGACTAAATCTAGCTGTAGCCCATTAACAGTAGTATGGCCCATGCTTGTCTTAGTTTAATTAATTTTCAAAACTAGTGCCCTTGGTGTAATTCAGCCAGTTTAGTTTCATATCACTACTTGTAGAAGCATATACTCCTAAAAAGACCTTATCAGTAATAGCTCTTTGAAAGACCTCTGGAAAGTATGAAATGCCACACTGTAGTCTCGGAGATCTGTATTTGCCCAGAAACTTGATTTGGAGCTTGCTTCATGTAGTGTGTGTTCAGAATGTCCTTGTTTAGCATCAAACAAAAAAAGGAATTTAAGTTGGACATAGTAGCAGTCACTTCTGCTGTTGTAAAGGTTAGTGTTCACTTGGAATACTGTTAAGGGTTTTCTTAGTTTTAAAATATTTTAACTTTGTCTTAATTCAGAACGTTTTACTATGCTGTAATTGTGGACATTGTGTTAAGTCACATGGGATTAAGCTGTTTACTGTTTTCTCAGAGTTGCAGGTCTTTTAAGTAATTTCGACACTGAAATCAAAACAGTTAGCTAGAATAACTTCTCTCTTTCTGCCTTAGATTTTTTTGGCACACCTTTTGTCTGTAGACATTACAGCGATTTATTGGATTGTTTTTATTTCTGTACAATTTTGACCCCCCCCCCAGCATTATACTAGGTTACACATTTGGTTGTCTGAACAAATGCTCTAATTGGCTCTACAGATAATGTGAATTACATTTGGTTGCCTTTGCAAACCTGCAAATTATTTTGCACATTCACTCCTTCTTGCTGGTCTCATTTTCCCCGCCACAGTTGTTAATGTTTATGGGTGTTCTAGTTTGCCTTTTAATGGAGCTTGCAGAGCCGCTGCTTGAAAAATGTTAAACTTTCTAAAACAGTTCAAACCATATACACATTTGATCCACAGGCATTAGTTTGTCAAGTTCATAGGTTAGTACTAAGCTAACTGCCCTTGTGAGCCATTGTAAGCCTAGCCAATTATCCCTTGTGAGACTCGAACCCTGCACCTTGTGTTTGTAAGGCAAACGCCTTTACCATTAGGCCACCCTCCCAATAAAACTATTTAAACCACTCTGCATGAGTAAAGAGCCTAACTTTTAAACCTAGACTCATTCATCCTATTGCATAGTCTTCAATTTTCCTAATATGCAGAAGATTTTCCACTTAAGCACAGACTTTTACACTGCTTATTTTCTTTTGCAATAGTATGTAGACATTTACACACTCAATTTTATGTTTTTGCTTTTCTGTCTGCATTCCTGAACTGTAGCCCACAGCAACCTTGATTTGTTTTTTCTTTTTCTTAGTGCTTTGTTTCATGGTATAGCCACAGCAAGTACATGGAGTTAATTATTTTGCTTGTTTTACAGCCAGTGGAGGGCTTCTTGGCCAGTGTGTTTTGTGACTATGTGCAGCCCCGTTTTTAAGTAGAGCATTTGTTTTGTTCCTCCATTATTTCTAGGTTCTGTATCCATTTTTTACACTTAATGCCATCAGGCAGCAACTTTAACTTCCATATGTAATGTTTCACTCCTGTCTATGGCTTTCAGTTGTCAATGATTGACTGCAGCTTGCTTCTTACGCAGTCATTTATGTTAAAGTTCTGTTTCTAAGATGTAACGTGCACTTCTCCCCACTTCATAGTTTGTTTCGGGGCAGTCCTGTATTGATGGCTTCTTATGCCTCTTGCTTTCTGATTTTAAAAAAGTCTTGCATAGTTTAGATTTTTCTTTGGCTAGTTTGCCTGTAATGTAGTACTATGATTGTTCTTTTTTTTCTCATTTGGAGCAGACACTTTGAATACCTTGATGGGCACCTTTCTTGTAACTTGAAATATGGCACATCTGACTTTTTCTTGATGTACTTCACACCAAATGACCTAATTGTCTAACTCCAGATCTTTGGATCCCAAACTTCCAGTTTTATGACTGGCTTCTCTGCAGTTGCGAATTGACATTTCAAGGCAAACTGATCAATATCTTAAATTGATGATTCCATGTACAGACACTCTCCAAAGATTGATTTTTTTTTTTTTTTTTTAGTTTGAGAGCTAGGCAGTTAGCAGTAGATTAAAATGAACTTTATATGATGGAAAAAGTGGCTTATTCAACTTGCAACTGTTCTCAAGGGCTGTTCAGACTGGAGCAGTAGTAGTAGTGGGTGAAAGCTAGCAATATTGCTGGTGTCTGACAGGGTAAAAAACAAGTGACTTATTTTGCCATCATTCCTTTCATGCACCAGTTCAGATTGATGCTTTTTCTTCTAGTTTTGTGTTGGGTCTTGCAGAACTAGGCTGTGCCTCACTGGATAAAGATGTCCTCTTGTGATTTGAGGCCTTGGAGCAGACCTGCTATTATTCAGATGTTAATTTGCAAGTCAAGTTGATTGTCATCATTACCATACTTAAAGGAATATGTTGAGTCCCAGCAGGAAGCAACTGCAGATTTTACAACAATATTTGCTGTTAGGGCAGTGACTTTGTTTTGGTAGCATTGTAGTGCGGAGACTGTGAACGCATCTCTGGAGATGTCTTTGTAGCTTGGATGTGTAAGAACACAGAATGTAAATATTTGGTTTGCTTGCTTATTCATTTCAGCAGTGGTGGAAGATGCTTTCAAAACTAGAGAATCCAGCCCATGTTGTAAGATGGTAAGCTTCAAAGTTGCAAAACCCAAGTTATGATTTGCACCCTGGTTACTGTGCTGGAAAAATGAAAGCGTATCCCTTGCAGTTGCATTGTCCATTATTGAGAGAGCTGAAGACTAGTGAAGATTACAGGATTTGAACATAGATGATGGGTGTTCATTTTGTTAGAGATGAAAGCATGCTCTTTGGGGGTGTGGGGTTGGTTTCAGATGTATGAGGCTCAGCATGTCTTTGATTAGATTATCAGAAGCAGTGTTTCTTTGGAAGATTACTTGCATGATTTTAGCAAACATTTAGTCAGGTGTGTAAATGTAATATGGCAATTCCAGATGAAGTACTTGTTAAGCTGTTTATTACATGGTTTAATGTGAAATTAGGCAGTTGGCATTAACAGCTTGTGCTAAATGTACCTTACTGAAGTAATCTATAAAGTGATTTTTCAGAAGAAAAGGCATAAGACATTTAAAAATTAATTTGCAGAGCATTTCACAACACGAGTGGCAGTTTGAGTAATACTGGTGTTAGTGTGTAAGATTCCCCTAGGTAAGTATGGCAAACAAAACCATGTCAGCGCACGTGTCACTAACTTGTTCATCCCTGTGAGGATAGTAATCCAAAGTAATGGGGAAAGTAAAACCTCTGAAGATGTTGAATAACTGATTTGAAGTAGTTAACTTAATTTATCTGCAACTTGTGGGTATTTGGATCCATATCTGATCCGAGCCGGCAACTTTTTCCAAGCATCTGCTCCAAGCTCCTCCCCTTACCCATAATCCCTCTTCTCCTACTTTCCCTCAGATCTCGTTTGCCACTTCAAGCATAAGTATCGTGATCTCTAGCTCCAAGTTTGGTATAGTGAGTAATAGTTTTTCTTGTACTTTTAGTGTGTGTGGGGTCGTTAGTTTAACCCTTCGCTGTTCGTCAGATTTTTGTGTTAAAAAAAAAAAAAATAAAAGTAAGTTGTAAGGTCGATAGTAGGCCTTCCCGAACTTAGTGTGTAGTAGGTTTGGCTTAAGTTTTGGCTGAGTGGGTTTTAGTATGGCTGAGCAGCCAAAACCTGCTTTTAAAAAAAATGCACAGTGTGTGGCCACAAGTTTTCACCAGCTGATGGCCGCACTTATTTGTCTGGATGTTCCCCATTTTTCTTTGCCATGTAGTGTGTGTGTGTGTGTGTGTGTGTGTGTGTGTGTGTGTGTGTGTGTGTGTTTCAACCCTAGGGCCCTAAAAGTAAGGCAAAGCTGGTAGCTAAGGGCCTTCTACCAGTTTCTGCCTTTAACACCTCAACCTCTGCTCTTCCAGTAGCTGATAACTGCCCCGGCTGGGACTCAACCTCCCACTAAGCCTGTTGAAGGGGTGACTAAAGGAAAAGAGAAAAAAGACAATGAGAAGAGAGGGGATAGGCACCACAAGTGGTCTCCGGAGTGGGAGCCCTTCCCTAGCCCACCTTCCAAAGTGACTAGGACCACTTCTCCTTGGCTTTAGTCCCTGAGGTGTTCCCCAGAGCAGACTGAGCCCTTGGACCAGAGGCCATCATCAAGGTAGTCGCACTAACCAGCCAGATCCAAGTCTGTCATCTCCTCGCGCTCGACTGAGTCTGTCGTAGTTCGATATGGACAGGATGATGAGGTTCATTCAGACCCAAATCCAAATGGGAGTCTTGCCAGGCCCCTCTCCAGCTGGCAAGGGGGCCTCCATGCCCTTCTTCCATCCACTTTCTCCTTCCCCAATCCGACTGGTGTTTTCTGTGTTTATGGATCTGTGGATCCTTGGAGCTAGGGGTTTGGCGTAGACTGTTCCTCTAACCTTGACGTTGGTGATTTACCTAGAGTTCCTCTGATCTGAGTAACTCTCTGGGCCGAGAACAGGGAGTCTCATCTGAGGGAATGGAGATGTCTTCGGCTCAGTTGTCTGATCCGAGCCGTTCCTTCGGAACCCTGGCTGCCTCGGCCCTGCTCCTTATGGCGTAGCTGGGGAGAGCTTCCTCCTTGGTTGCGAAGGAGGTGCGCACTCCCATCGGTGTTCGACGTGGTGGAGAGGGTTCTCTCAAGGTTTGAGACCCCAGCCTATTTTCTTGGACTCCGCCCAGGCTCCCATGGATTTGGTCATGACTCCCTTAAGCTTGTCCCAGGGACAGCCCGTGCTAGAGGACCCCCAGATGGATCCCATCATGGAACCCCCTGTGACTCAAGCCTGAGATGACCTGGGTGAACCCTCACCTTTATCTGTCTCCTTTGGAGACATCATGGGGATCCTGTGCCAGAGGGGAGGTTGGTCAGCCCCAAAACCCTCTATGTATGAGTCCGTCCTGGAGACGGGCCCATTTACATCCTGGGTGTCCCCTCCTGCAGATCCCTTAGTGGATCTTATCACCACGTGGGCATGGAAGGAGCCTGACATCATAGAGACGATACCAAAATGGCCCAGACAGGATCCTCTCTCCTCCCTCAAACGGGCCTGGTACAAGGGATCCCTGGTGGATGCTATGGTGGTGGCAGCCGCCGCCAAGAGGGAACTGGCACAGAAATGTTCTTCTGTCCACCTAGTCAGAGTTCGCTGTCGCCCGCAGAGTTTGTCGGCAGAGGACAAGCTGTTCTCCATGAAAATGTTGACTCGAATCTGTATCTAACACGTCCATGCATCGTCTTTCCTATGCCACAGAAGAAGCGGCTAGGACCGGTTTAGCCATGAGGTTACACGCTTGGCTCAGACTGTCAGTTCGTGGCCCCCTTCAAGGCGTCATTCACAAATGCTCTCTTCGATGGTTCTTCCCTGTTGGGAAAGACAGTATGTGACATTCTGGTCCAGATCGAGAAGGATGGGAAGACCCTGCCGTCAAAGATCCTTTTTCTAGGAATCTGAGAAGGCAAAAGATGTGGTTCCGAAAATCTTAGTTTTCCCTGGACTCTCATGAGAACTCATCCCCTAGAGACAGAGGGGGACAAGACAGACACTGCCCCAGAGGCAGAGGGGGGGGGGGCAAAGGAATTTTGGTTCTAGGGAGACCTTCTCAGACCCACGCAGCAGCCCTGAGGCGTTGCCCGACTGCCTACTCTGGAGACAGTCTGGGGAAGATTATCATTGTATCTAACTGCTTGGGAGTCCATTATAGCAGTCCGTTGGGTGCTTCAAATATCCAGATGCTACTCCATCCCGTTGGTTACCCTTCCTGTCCAACCAAAGCGTCTCCCGGATGTTCACCTGCTCAAAGGGAGACGGCAGCGCAAGAGATTTCAAAGCTGCTTCGCAAACAAGCCATTGAACTGGTTCCTCCCCCCTGATCAGTCCGGATTAGGCTTTTACTCCAGGTTCTTTTTAGGTTCATAGGTAGGTACTAGGCTATCGGCCCTGGGGCGTATACAAGCCCAGCCAAAAAGGTACCCTGGCTTTTGCCACCCAAGAAAATTTATTTTCCTGTGCCACTGTTGAGCAGAGCCACAGAGGTGATCCCCCGGGGTGAGTTTCCTGAGTGCTAATGAGCTTTGTCTGATATAGATAGGTAGTTTATTCCAGAGTATGGGAAGTCTGAGACGGGAGTCTATCCCTCTGACATGTTCTGTTTGTTGTGGTGACAAGGTTTAGGTCCCTAGAGTGTGTAGCTTGGAGGGATTGGGATTTCTTTAAGTGGAGCATGACCAACAGCTCTGGGTTTGACATAGCTTTGTATGTTAGGCAGAGATCACCTCTGAGTAGGCGATATGCGACAGAGTAAAGCTGGAGTTTTTTGAGACTGTCTGCGTAGGGCATCTGAGGCTGGTAATCCTCTTTGAGGTATTTCTGCGGCCTTTCCAGTTGTAGATGTCTTGTGAGGTACATACCAAAAGGGGTGTTGTACTCTATAATGGGTCTGAGTGGAGAGGGAAACAATGACCTTCTTTTTTTTTTTTTTTTTTCTGGATGAGAAATCTTTTGTGATGAGGTGTGCCACGTAGAAGGATTTCCTGACTACTGTGGCAATGTGATTATCAAAGGAGAGATTACTGTCCACCTGTGTTCCAAGGTCTCTTACCACACTTTCGGTGTTAAGTATACTACCGCCTATGTTGTAATTCATGAGTATAGAGTTTTTAACAAAGGGGATGGCAGTGCACTTTTTGGCATTGAGCTTGAGGCCATGGCTTTGACACCAGGCATCTGTCTCAGTGATGCTCTTTTGTAGGATGTCCACATAGTTAGGAGTTTTTGATTATGGCTCCTAGTTTGCAGTCTTCTGCGTACTTTGTTAGCCAAAGACCTTCTGTGTAGCCTGTACTTAAGAGAAGTAAATACCAAACAGGAGAGGATCCAGGACTGAACAATGTGGTACTCCACTTGTCACTGGTCCAAAGTCTGATTTGGAGTCTGCTACTTTCACAGTGTGGGTCCAGTCAGTGAGCCAGTTGTCAACCCATCTTGTGATGTAGGGATTTATACCTAGTTTAGTGAGTTATAGAATTCCAGAGTGGGGGGTGGTGTTGAAAGCCTTGGCAAGATCTAGATAGGCTGTGTGAACCACCTTACCCCTGTCTACGGCTTTGTTGACTGCTTCAAAGAAGTCTGTCCGGTTTAGGAGACATGATCTGCCTTTTACAAACCCGAACTGGGTGGGGTCCAGAGTTTGGAGATTACCAATGTCTTTGTTTACAAGTTCCATGGCTTTGCAGACCAGGCTCGTCAGGCTAATGGGGCAGTAGTTCCTGGGGTCTGTGGTGGCTTCCCCCCTTGTGGAACCTCTGCTATCTCTGTAAAGAACCTCTGCTATCTCTGTAAAAAACAAAAACAAAAAAAAAATCTTGCTTTTTTTCCCACTTTTCTGAGAGTTAAAGTTCAGTTACAGGCTTGCTGTTCCTGAACTGTTTGAAAGTTTCTGTGAGGCCATTTTTGCTTGGGCTGAAGGAGGGTCTCTGTGTTCATCAGTGGCAGTGACTAACATTGAGCAGCTTCCCTGCCCCCCGTAGAGGTGGTTACTGACTTGAAACTGTAGTTTTATTGGCCACTAGGGGTCATTTCCATAACTCCTTCATTTGTCCTCAGAGGAGTGGTTTAAGGCAGTAACTTGTAGTTTATTGGCCATTTTGGGTCATTTCCTGTCTTTTCCAGCCCCCTGCTATAAAGCACGCTTTAGTGCGCATTAGCACGATTTAGCCCGATTTAGCGCGGAGTTGCTACCATTGCACACTAGGGCAGCGCCGGTTAAGCAGGTTTAAACTATTCGGGCTACCTAAAGTCCACTCTTCAAATTTTCCCTTAAAACTACCTTCCTCGAACTATACTACTGATCTAATCAGCGTATCCTATAATTAAAAAGATCATCTCTACTTTACTCCAAGTAGACTATTCTCTATCTGTTAAACGTAGCACTTGCTCCTACAGTACTTATTACCTTGATACGGCACTCTTGTCATAGATAGTACCCCAAAAGGCAACCCCCATTTCTCGGTCACCCACGTCCCCGGAATCTTTTTAAAGTTTTTTGTCTATTCCTTCTAGCATGTCGAGGGATCAGTTGCTAGTGTCCTCTCCTGCTCAGCTGGTGAACCTGGGAATATTGAGGCAATGTTACAATTGCCTCATGTACACAGACAACCCTCTCCTCCTCCCACAAAACACAAATACATGCGAGAGATGCAACTATACGGCCAAACTGGAGGCTGAGCTCTCTCAACATAGGACTGGCAAGACCAGTCAGGAGGAGAAGGTTACCACACACACTATAGACCCAGTCTCGCATAGTACCATTACAACCTCAAATCATACACATAAACACACAGACATACTCGGAGGCTCTGATGAAAAATCTACCAAAACAGCAGAGGCCACCAAAGCAGACACCCAAACAACCACCACCTCAGAACACAACACCTGCAACACATAGACCTCACAGTCAGAGTGTCAAACAGTCACAGCCCTTAAGGCCAAACACAATGCCAGACACACTAGTCATTGGTGACTCCATAGTCAGACACACTGACGTCCCGCTCACCAGACTGAGTAAGGAGAAGGTCACAGTAAGCTGCCTGTCGGGCGCTAGAATCCGCCACATAACGCAAGCACTCAGGTCTCTAAACAGCAGGTACAAATATGACTCTGTCATTGTCCACGCTGGTGTAAATGACCTGAGACGTACCTCCTTGGACTACATGAAAGGAGACATTGAGGAGCTCTCTGATTATGTAGCCCAGGCAGGTATGACCCTGACCTTGAGTAGTATCCTACCTTCACCAAGAATGATGCCACAATACAGAGATAAGATGATCAGCTTTAACAATTGGCTTAAACACTGGTGTCATTCAAAGTGGATCCAGTGTCTGTCTGCCTGGGATGACATGCTGGACAAGCCACGCTGCTTCGCAAGGGACTGCTTGCACCTGTCACCCCTGGGATTCCGGATATTGGCAAAGGCTCTTGCCACCCCATAGTGCCTTTTTAGGCAAGGCTCAAATTCTAAACCTACCACCCTAGAACACAAAAAGGAAAAAACTAAGGGTAATGCTGCTCAATGCCAGAAGTCTAAATCTCAAAATGCACGCACTCGAGGCCCTTCTCAGTATGGAGAACATCGATGTCTGTGCTGTGACAGAAACCTGGTTCAAGGCTCCTGAGAGCACCCCAGCGCTATCAGGTTTTACCTCATATCATGCGTTCCGCCCCAAAATCCGGACAATACCAAGAAAGGAGGGGGTATCCATATTCATCAAGGACACCCACACCTCAAGACTGGTGGCAACGCACAATGCATCGGAGACCATCCAGGTGCAATTAACCATAGGCAAGATTGCTCTGCAAATTGTAGCATGTTACAGGCCACCCTCACAAACTCAGGAACCTCACATGACCTTCCTGAAAACACTAGAGGGGATAAATGTATCACCAAACACCATCATACTAGGTGACTTCAATTACCCTAATATAGACTGGGAACACTACTCAAGCCCAAACACCTAGCCCAAAAGTTCCTGGAATTCATAAACTCAAATGCCATGGAACAACTAGTCACCATCCCCACAAGAGGAGATAACATACTTGATCTCATCATCACGAACATGGGAGCACAATGTTCAACACCGAGGTGTACCCCTCACTGGTGAGATCAGACCACAAACTAATCTCGCTGGAGGTCCTCATCCCACCCCACCTGAAATAAAAAGACCACAGTAAAGAACTTCTCAAAAGCCGACTTCACACTTCTAAAAACTAGTGTGGTCTCCTTTAAGGCCCCGAGGCCAAGGAAAACAGTACTCAAGCTGCTGAATCACTTACAAATGCCTTCTACCAGCACCTGCAGGACTGCATGGATAAGGCAATCCCAAGCAAAACAAAGACTCTTTGTACCAAAGGCAAGCGTCCAGTCTGGTGGACCCCAGCCATAAACAAACTCTACAACAAAAGGAGGAAGCTACTAGAAGATAGAGCAAAATCCTTAAAAGGTAAGACACCCTTGATCACTATAAGTAAAAAACTAAGAGCTCTCATAAAATCATCCAAAGCAAATTTCCAGAGAAAAATAGCTAAAGACTCAAGACAATCATAAGGCCTTCTTTAGCTATGTTAGAAACCTGGGAGGAAACTCCCAGATATGCTCAGAGCTAGTTCAAAATGATGTGAAGATTACTGATCCTACAGACATTGCCAACATACTGGCTGACAGGTTCAGTGCAAACTTCTCCCAAAAGGAGAGATATCTATACCAAAAGATTGCAGCCCCCAAACATCTCCAGTGCCCAAGTGAGAACTGCTCTCTCCAAAGCAAAAACACAGCATCCATGGGACCTGATGGTGTCCCCGGCTGTGTGCTCCATGAACTCAATGAGGAATTAAACCCACAGCTAGGACAGCTGTTTAATCAAAGTCTTACCTCTGGATACGCACTCCAGGAGTGGCGCACTGCAACTGTGGTACCACTTCACAAAGGCGGTGCCTCCACCGACCTTGGAAATTACCGGCCCATTAGCTTGACAAGCCTTATCTGCAAAGCCATGGAGAGGATCATAATGGACCTCATAAATAAAGACATAGGGAATTTGCAGACTTTGGATCCAACCCAGTTTGGCTTTGTCAAAGGCAGATCATGCCTTTTAAACTTGGTTGACTTTTTCGAAACAGTCCCCAAAGCCATTGATGAGGGAAAGGCAGTCCATACAGCCTACCTCGATCTGGCTAAAGCCTTCGATACAATACCCCACTCGGGTATCATTGAAAAATTCATCAGCTTAAATGTCAACCCATACATCACAAGATGGGTTGCAAACTGGCTGAGTGACAGAACCCACAGGGTCAGAGTTGCTGGCGCCATGTCAGACTCAAAGCCTGTCACAAGTGGTGTCCCACAAGGCTCAGTCCTGGGCCCACTCTTGTTTGGCATCTACTTTTCCGAAGTACAAGCAAACACAGGAGGGTTATGGCTGACAAAGTTTGCAGATGACTGCAAACTGGGCGCCATAGTAGAAAACACATCTGACACAGATATCCTTCAGAAGGGTCTCACAGAAACGGATAACTGGTGCCAGAGCCACGGCCTATAAATGCCAAAAAATGCATAGTCATACCCTTCGGGAAAAACAAGGTTACCCCTAGCTACCAAATAGGTGGCAATCCACTGAGCACAGAAGAAGTTATCAGGGACCTGGGGACCCAGGTTGATAGTAGTCTGTCATTCGACACCCATGTAGCTAAAGTAGTTAGGAAGACCTTCTACATTGCCCACCTTATCATGAAGGGATTCTCATCTAGATCAAGGGAGGTCATAGTCTCCCTTTACTCATCACTCATCAGACCAATGATTGAGTACAATGCCCCATTCGGAATGTATCTGACCCGACACTTGCAGCAGCTGGAGAGGCCACAAAAGTTCCTCACCGAAAGGATAAAGGGTCTCAAAAATCTGTCCTATGCTGCCCGACTGAAAGAACTCCAGCTCTATTCAGTCGCCACCGCTTGCTCAGAGGTGACCTTTGCCTAACATACAAGGCCATGTCAAACCCAGATTTGATGAATATGCTTCACCTCAAAAATCTAGATCCATCAGAGCCACAAGGGCGGGAGACTTAAACCTTGACACGGCTATTAATAGGACGTGCTGGAGGGATAGATTCATCACCCAAAGACTCCCTATGCTGTGGAACAAAATCCCGGTACATGTGAGGCAGAGCACCTCGCTGGCCTTGTTCAAGAGAAATCTTGACCAATGGATGGGAGATCGCAGATATACCCCAGGGATTACCTCAGTGTCACTGCTCGACAGAGGCACAGCAAAATAATGGGTATAGTTCCCCATACTAAAGGTGTGGCGTAAGCCACAAAGCGATGGGCTAGGCTTGTAAATGCCCTCGGGCAGATAGCCTAGTATGAACCTATAACTGTTGCTGTGTGCCATTCAGCAGGCACAAAACCTGATGTGAGGCTATGATTGAACATGTTACTTTAGGCGGGGTGCCAGTTTGTTCTGTAGTTCGCATAGAACGCAGCCTTGGATGTTGTCAGGTCCCATGGATGCTGTATTCTTGGCTTTGGAGAGTGTGGTTTTTACCTGTGCAG
>NC_056735.1:359618421-359680921 GCF_019279795.1 Protopterus annectens
CTACGGGCCCATGTCTCGGCGATCCTTGGCCCCATGCTGCCAATGGCATGTGGTGTTCTCCAAGCCCTAGGCTCCATGGCTGCCGTGATCTCACTCCTTCCTTGTGTGCGCCTTCATATGCGGGTGCTTCAGTGGACCCTTGCAGTTCAGTGGTCTTGGCTAGACCTCCCCATGGACTATCCAATTTGAATCACAGAGCCTGCAAGACGTCTTTCTTCTCTGGCTCCAATCGCTGGAAATCTTGGCAGGGCGACTCTTCATAGCACCCAAGCCACAATGACCACGGACGCCTTCCAGCTCGGGGTGGCACTATTTGGAGAGGACGGTCCAAGGCATATGGTCCCAGACTGAGACCAGATTACATATCAGTGTTCTGGAGATGAGGGCAGTGCTTTTAATGTTGCAAGCCTTTCACAATGTTCTTCCCCCGGGGACGATTGCAGTTCAACAAACAGGGGGGAGACCAGATCTTGCCCACTCTGTCACGAGGCTATGAGTGTGTGGGAGTGGGTGATCTCCACCAGTCAGTTTCTGATTGCACCGTACATCCTGGGATGCTCCATTTTAGTGGACAGATTGAATTGGGCTGCTCTAATGCCATACGAGTGGTCTCTGAAACAATTGATAGCGGAGGAGATCTTTCTTGCCTGGTGTCAGCCTTGCTTTGATCTCTTCGCATCTCCTTCCAACATGAAGTGCAGAGAGTTCTTCACTCTGATCCCCTCACCAGGGGACTCACCCAGAGGCACTCTCGTCCATGCGTGGCCTCCCAAGTTACTGTATGCTTACCCCCCCCCCCCCTGTTACCTCTCATTCCAAAGTTTCTTCAGAAAGTTTGCTGACTGGGGTGCAAACTGATAGTCATTGCCTCGTCAGGTGTGGTTCCCCTTCCTCTGGTCTCATGTTCTAGCTCCTCCTCTGATTCTGGATCCTTGCCCGGATGTCTTCTTTTATCCCTCTGGCATCTGTCTGTCCGACCTGGACAGCCTCAAGCTGACTGCTTGGTTGCTCCAGTTCCCCTGATTTGCTAGGACTCTGTTATCTTCAGTAAAGACTATTCTGGTGGCATCTCACAAGGCTTCCACTATGAAGATTTACCACTTCAAATGGAAACGCTTGATCCCTTTACAGCCCCGGTTCCTGCAGTGTTGGAGTTTTTGGCCAGTATTTTCCAACAAGGGGCTAGTTCCTCCATGGTAAAAGTGCTACTGGCGACCATCTCTAATTTTCATGTCGGCAAAAATATGAATACTCTGGCCTCTGAGACTATGTAAATCTTTTCTGAAAGGCAACTTTCTTTTACGCCCTCCAGTTAAGGACTCTGTCCCTCCTTGGGACCTTACCCTAGTTCTGCAAGCATTAGTTGCTCCTCCCTTTGAACCTGCAGTGTCAGTAGATTTGAAGTTCTTATCCTGGAAGACTGCTTTCCTAGTGGCCATTACTACGGCCAGGAGAGTTTCTGAGATTCAAGCTTTGTCTGCCGTGCTCTCTCTTTCATAAAGGCACTGTCCCACTCAGGCACGATCCCTTCCTTCTTGCCGAAAATTGCTTCTGAATCCGACTATTAACCTGCCTGTGTTCTTTCCAGATTTTCAGAACAAGGGTGAATATAAACATTTGCTAGATGTTCATAGACAGCTTCATTTCTATTTACACAGAACTAAACCCTTTTGTAAGTCTGATCAGTTTTGTCCTTTTCTAGACCCTTTTGGGGCAAAGCCATATCCAAGGTCTCCTTGGCTAGATGGATTACACAATGTATACTGCAAGTCTATAAGGACAAAGGTCTGTCCCCGCCTGGACCTGTTAAAGCTCATTTTACCAGATCTGTGGTAACTTCTGCTGCTTTTTGGTCTAGGGTTTCACTGGATGATACCTGTGCAGCAGCAACCTGGGCAAGGTCACATACATTCATTTCTCATAAGTTGGATTTGCTCTCTAGAGGGAGAGCATCCTTTGGCTCTGTGGTGCTCAGGAATATCCTTCCATGATGGCCTCCCAGGAGTTTTGGTAGCTGGGGACTCTGTTCCACAGGTTGCAGATAAATAGTTAACTACTTCAGATAAAGAAGTTATGTACTCGCCATAACGTTCAATCTGAGTAGTTATACTTCATTTTTTGCAACCGTCCTGCCCCCCAACCCTGTTCTAGGTTAGTGATGTTATTGAGTTGCTGATGGTTTGGATAGTGACAAACTCTATCTGCGGGAAGGTAAGAGATGTGAGGGATTGTGGGTAAGGGGAGGAGCTTGGAGCAGATGCTTGGAAAAAGTTGCCGGATCAGATAAGTGTTTCATGGATCTTTCCCGAGAGAAAACCCTACCACTGCTCCTGAATGGTTTGACTGGTGGCATTTGGAATAAATGGAACATCCTAATGATTTTTTTTTTGAAAATGGGGCCAAAAAGACGGACCAAAAAAAAAACCAAAAGCCTAATCAGCTTAATGCTTGACAAAAATCAGAGCTCTTGAATTGCACATTTTGATGGATCAAGTGGCAAACTGAGGTAATCTAGGGACCAGAGGGAATTACGGGCAGAGGAGTAATCTGAATCCTGGATGTGAGATGTTTAAAAACACAGAAGTCGGATCCAATAACCCAACTGTTGAATCAAAACGAAAGACATCAGATGTACAGTTTATTGTGCTTTCACAGAGACATTGTCACAAATCTATTACATTTACCTTTTCTCCATGTTAGCCTGAAACTGGTCCACTGTGACAAGTCTAAGATTAACACACTAAGAACACCTATGTAAATTTTCCACTTCACACTGACTTGGTTTATTGATAACGTTGCCCAACTAATTTAAATTCATAAAATGCTGCATGCAGCATCATGGCTGACCTTGAAGACTTGTACTAAAAATCTCTGCACCTAAAAATAGCTTTCTGGCAAGTAAAGTTTATGTATTCACCATAATGTTCCATCTGAGTAGTTATACTTTTTTCTGCAACCTGTGGGTATTCGCATCCTTATCTGATCTGGCAACTTTTTCCAAGCATCTGCTCCAAGCTCCTCCCCTTGCCCACAATCCTTTTATCTCCTATCTTCCCACAGATAGTTTGTCACTATCCAAACTATCAGCAACTCAATAGCATCACTAACATAGAACAGGGTTGGGGGGAGGAGGGCAGGACGGTTGCAGAAAATGAAGTATACTACTCAGATTGAACGTTATGGCGAGTACATAACTTCTTTATCTGAAGTAGTTAACTTTATTTATCTGCAACCTGTGGAACAGAGACCCCAGCTACCAAAACTCCTGGGAGGCCCTCATGGAAGGATATTCCTGAGCACCGCAGAGCTAAAGGATGCTCTCCCTCTAGAGAGCAAATCCAACTTATGAGAAATGAATGTATGTGACCTTGCCTAGGTTGCTGCTGCACAGGTATCATCCAGTGAAACCCTAGACCAAAAAGCAGCAGAAGTTACCACAGATCTTGTAAAATAAGCTTTAACAGGTCCAGGCGGGGACAGACCTTTGTCCTTCTAGACTTGCAGTATACATTGTGTAATCCATCTAGCTAAGGAGAACTTGGATATGGCTTTGCCCAAAAAGGGTCTAGAAAAGGACACAAATAACTGATCAGACTTACAAAAGGGTTTAGTTCTGTGTAAATATAAATTAAGCTGACTATGAACATCTAGCAAATGTTTATATTCACCCTTGTTCTGAAAATTTGGAAATTAAAACTGGCAGGTGACTAGTATTAAATTGTGTTAAGTTTTAGGAACTAGGAAAGCTTTTGGATAATTTTCCTTGCATCTCTTACAAATGTGGCAGAAGTCTAAAAAGACTTACTTGTTAGACATTCTCTCTCTTCCTTCCAACATGTTATTTAGAATTGTTGTGAACTTGGGTACTTTTTGTTGTGGTGGTAGTGGCTCTTGCCAAGACATTGCAAAGTCTTTTTCTACTATTAATGTTTATTATCAAGTCACTGATGCATATGATTATAATACTGAAGGCATCATTTATGCCTCAAGATATCCTTGTGGTCTTTTCTATTGGCGAAAGCGAGAGAAAGTTTTAAAATTAAGACAACATTTTAGGTATATTAAATTGGATAGTCCTATTGGACAACTTTTTAGCAGGTTTCACAATTCTGATTTGGAAGCTACTGTATTGGAAAATGTACATTCTAAATATACAACAGATTTGCTTCTTAAAAATAAGCACATTTATAATGAATCTTTGTTTAAAATGTAATACTCTACTCCCCATAGGTCTGGATGTCGACTGCAATTGGAAGGTTTAAATTTGATTTTGATTGTATAATTGATCTTAATTGTACCAGAGCTATATAATGTGAATGTGCTTTAATTTCCACTCCTTGAAGACCATTACAGCAGAGGCATTGGAATGTTATTAAAAAGAGTATCAGTTTCTCAGGACTTGGTTCATTTGGCTTAGTGGATTTATGTGATGCCTACAAAAGGAGTGTCTTCTGGTGGCAGGAAAGTTTTGAAGGGCTTGGTGTCCAAACAATTATTTTTCTTCAGCTCTGCTTAAACTGGTTCCATGTTTGGATATGCATGGACGGTGCCCTTAAACTTTGGATGCTGGACACCTGTCATACCTTTTCTAGACTGTAACCCATATAGCTAAAGGCTACTACAGCAGTGAATCACTGATGCCCCAAATTTTTACCTTTTATTTATTTTCTTATATATAATTCTTCTTCTCTCACTTAAGAGCTGATTTAATATGTGCAGTAATCTTGGAATGCCAACTAGACCTGCAGTCTACAGACAGAAAACATGAGAAAAGGTTATATTGAAACCTGTACTGAAAAGCCTAAACTGAGAACGTAAGCTCAAACAACTGCCTACAACTAGAATTCTACAAGTGTCCAAAATGTTTCCCGTCTGACTCTGCCGTTGCTACTCAAGTGTCCTATGTCACTAAACTCAGCACCATTTTCCTCTCCTCTATTACGACATACACATATATTTAACCCCAAACTATATTTTCAGGACACAAATATAGTACAAAAATATCTAACTTGAACAAACCTTCTAATGTCTACAAAAACATGAAGTACACCAAAAACTCAGATTCATAAAATATCTAATAATTCTAATTAAAAATGTCCTGTATGACACACCCCAACTACAAAACAGAGAAGTGCTGTTGTGGTACTGTTAATGAAAGGGTTTTTAGTTAAATGTACAGAGTGAGGGTTAGCACATGAGTAAAATGGTGCATGGGGACCCCTTACCCCCCCCCCCCCATGAAACACATTACTCACTTGGGCTAACCCTAACTCCAATTCTACACACAGCCTCGCAACATAACACTACTAGAGAATGGGAACAGCAGCCCAGTTATTCAGATTTAAAAAAAAAATGGAGGAAGAAAATAACCTAAAATCCCCTGGAGAACAATCATAGTAATGTCCGTTCTGGATCTAAAAAATGAATCAAATTTGTACATCTATGTAAAGGAAGAGCAAGTTGCTGCCTGTAGAATTCTTTCAGCTTTTCCCCGGTTAGGGGTCACCACAGCGGATCACCTGTCTGCTCATGATTGGCAGTGGAGTTTTACAGTGTCGAGTTGCCAGCTTGGCATCCAACATTCCACAGAAGGCGCACTCACGCCTAGGGCAAATTTAGTGTGTCCAATCCACCTACAGCATGTCTTAGGGATGTAGGAGGAAACCCACGCAACCAGAGGGAGGACATGCAGACTCCACACAGAAGGTACCCCAGCTGATGATCAAACCAGAGAACCTCTTGCTGTGAGGTGGCAACGCTAACTGCTGCACCACCATGGCCGCCCTCAAATTGCTGCCTGTAGAATACAGGAGTCCAACTCATTCCGGAAGAAAAGCACAAAACCACCATCTGAAATGGTCTGCTTTAACAGAGTTTGTCCTTTCCCCTTTTTTCTTAAGTGAAGAACAGCTCATCAGCCTTTCAGATGGGTTCAGTTTTGTCTATGTAGTCTTGGTTGCTGTGAGCATCTACAGTATGAAGATTTTTCTCCATGGTTTTTGGGTTCTGAAAAAAAAACACGGAGATTAAGGCGATATGGTCATAAATTATTTCTTCCACTGCACTACATCAGGTAGTGCACAAAATATTGCCAACATGCGTGCGTGTTTTGCAGCTACTTTTGCTTTAATTTTTTTTAACAGCGCCATCCTTACAGTCATGTAACTGAACATAAGTGAAATTTAAACTCTAACATCACTGTAATGAAAGCATGGAGTTTATTCATACACTTTAATGGGCGCATGGTCACAAGAGAGTAGTGCACCCATTAAAGTCTTTGAATGGAGTGCTCTCACTACCTACTGTTATGTCAGGATGGAGTACGCCAAAATGTATTTGGGCTGTGATTTATCAAGTTTACAAAACATTTTGACTCGCCAGATGTAGCAATACATCCTGTCATAACCAAATTGCTTTAACAGACAGGCTCAAGATAAACTGTTTTTGACAAAATGAGGATTTGCTCTCAAAGAAACCTGTCTTTGTGAAAATGAGTTGGGGCTGATTCACCACTGTTAAGAGCTTGCAACTCAGACACTCTTCTACCAGAAGTCGGATGAACAGTCTTTCATGTTAAGTCATGGTCTCATCAGGCTGAATTGAGGTTAAATGAGTTTTACTACAACATATGCCAAGAACTAATACACCTTACTAATGGTCTGTTCCATCTTTCTTTGGTTATCATGAACTTGAATATAACTGCATTTCATTTTTACTTTAACCAAATGTGCTGCATTCTAGTTGCTTTGTAATAAAATCTGCTGCAGACTACAGACTACAGGCACACCCACTACAAACTTTCACCCCTTTACTGCACCTTTAGAAGGCAGAGCTGGATGACATGAAATCAAACAAGGCAAATGCATACAACAAACAAAACAAGCAAAGACTACACATTTTTAGAAGAAAGCCCACTTAGCAAGATGAAAAACAAAACACACACACTGCTCTTGATCTTTCACCATCAGTATTACATTACTTTTCTTGCACAGGATGGTTCCTGCCCTCTTGTTTCTTTCCTCATTGAGGACTGTTCCTGCATTTTTTTTTTTGAGACCTTTTTGCTGCTGAGTAAAATATTACAAGCGAGCTACCACTTTTAATGCATGTTTGTCCTACTTTTGCTATTTAGCCTGCTGGTGGAAAGCACTACTTTAACCCATTTCTAAGCCTGAAAGTCATACTACTAGTATCTGTTTTGTTTCTGAAACCTCAAACATTACAGCTGACAGCACTGACTAGATGTTCTACTACTATGGCAAACTGATAGAGATAATGGGCTTATTTGTTTAATACATTCATGTGAGTCTTAAGAAGTTAGGCAGTTACTAAGGTTTCAGTTTGAGAGACCACTGAAGAACCTAGCTCATTTTTCTCCAAAATCTCCCAAACACTGCCTGGTTAAAGTAACTTGCAAAAGGTCACACAGTAGGCAAACGAAGGCTTAGGCAATCTAACCATGGACTACAGGAAGCAGCTTGTCAAATCATAGCTGTAATACTCCACTTCTTAAAGACTTCCTGGCAGTTGCAGTGAACCACTTTAAACATGCATTATTGAATTATGATGCAAAAAAAAAAAAAAAAAAATCGGTCAACTCAAATGCAAGATTATATCCTTTCAAAACATTTAAAGAGAAATGACTAATTACACAACCAAAAACTTTTTAGTATCAGACTGTTAAATTTGTAATTCTGAAGTCTTTAATATAGTGTTTCTTAAAATAAATCCCATTTTTTTACCATACTTAGTTTTGTAATAAACTGTACTTGCAAAAACACACTGATTTTTAGTAGTGATATTTGTCTATGCATATTCCAGCAAACTGAATTTCATCTTTTTTAAATAAATTTCAGAAATGGAAATTTACATAGTACACTTTGTTTTACTCAGTAATAGGTTAAACATTTCAAGTAGAATGCCATTGGAGCGTCGCAATCTTAGATTAAAGAAAAATTTAAAACTATCTTGAGTTAGATGTTAGTCGGCAACAATCATGACTTAACATTCACATTACCTCAATTTTCATTTTTCAAAATCTCTCTATTCTGAGCCTAACACACACTAAAGCAGGCAACTGAGCACATTTATGATCCATCAGATAGTTTGCATTAATTGTTTATCTATCCTCCATCCACTAATGTACTTCAGATAAGCTAAACCACCACCCTCTTAGCTCATTCACAACTTTCCATTTCGTTTTTTTGGTTGTATCTTGCACAACACCTTTAGTGTATTATCTATAATACTGTACTTCGTGTACATAATGTATGAAATACCTGTTTTACAGACTTAACGTGCATTTATTTTTACAACAGTAGGGTAATAGTTATGTACTTATCATAAAACTAGATTTGCGTTGTCTTGTTTCATCCAGCTCAACAACTGAGTTTCTGGATCAGACCTCTGTACTATAAGTGTTTGAATCTAGGGGTTTGAGTCCTCCCTTAACCATAATACACTCTGGTCCACAGATTACCTCAGATCAAGTTTGCTCGCTTACACTTTGAAATCTCTCCTAGGAGACAAATAGGCTTAAATGACCATCCTAACCTATATGACATAAGCAACGACAAGAATGCCTGTCTAAGAGACAGAGCCCCTGGTCACATCCAACCGGTACTCAAATGACAATTTAGGATGGGGGACAAAGGGAGGGATGTTGAACCAGACAAAACGAGACAACATGGATGTAGTTATGCAAAGTACCTAACATTCGTAACTTCTTAACTTTCTTGATGCAGGGCTGAGAGAGGGTCCAGGAGTGTGGCCATCTAAAAACTATCGGATGCTACTGGGACACGATTCTCTGCCCTGGTGTTAGCTGATTAACAGTGAAACAAGTAGCGAGACATCCTTATACTGACCTTGGTTGGTGTGGTGAGGAGCCAAATCATTTAAATACAGGAACACCTGGAACCTTTACAGACAGAGGTACGCTGCTCTAACTGCCATGAATTAGCTGAATACCCTGGAGACTGTGGAGAGACCGAAGGGCTGTAGCCTGAATTGAAAGGATCAGCTCACTGCCAGAAACTGAAAAATCTCCCGGATTGCTTTATTTGATAGAACAGTATACATCCTGGAAATCTAGGCAGTCATCCTTTAGAAAAGCCAGATGGACTGTACCATGACCATCCAGAATTTTGTCCGTTTCATGAACGGACTGAGGTAAGCTCGGGTCCAGGATGGGTCTTGAGTTCAGTTTTCTTTAGAACTAAATAGAACTGTGAAGACTCAAGATCTTGACTGGTCTGGGGAGATCTGTTGGAAAACCTTATCTAGTAGCCCTCAATTCTGCTGCTACTAATTCCATCTGACTGGTGGAGTGGGATTTTTTCTGAGTAGAAACGAAAGGAAACAAATGCATCCTTAGCAATTATCTCTGCACCCAGGAATCCTGACTGTCCTGCCAGGCTTGAAGGTGCAGGGTAAGTGCCCCTGATTGCTTCCAAATGCCACCAGTCAAACCATTTGGGAGCAGTGGTAGGGTTTTCTCTGGGAAAGATCCATGAAACACTTGATTTGGTGGTCCGCCTCTCTGCAGCAACATCAGTTAAAAGTTATTCTCACTTCCATCCCAGTGGGGGGGTGGGGTGGGTCGGGGGGTCTGCCCATGCAAGTGTTCAGGCCAAAACTCTGGGATTTTCAGAACCAAAGCTTCCCCCATTTCTGGTTTTGGCAAAAGATCCTGTGTGTGAAGAAAGAAAATGTCTTATCTTCCTGCTTGCTTCTGGTAAGCATTTGGCTATGTACAAAACAGGGTTTAGCCAAAGAGGGCATTAATGAAGGAGGTTTTTTAAGCCTTCCAGAAGTCGCATAGGTGCATCTAGGTGTACCAACTAACTGGAATGTCACTGCCGTGTTTCATCAGTTGACTGGAAGATAGGCAACTAGGATGAGACTTTTGGATGTCTGCAGGTAGATTACCCAAGAGGGATTTTGTCAGCTTCTTTAAGCCCCTCTGAAAATGTGTCATTATGAGCTAGGTAGTTTGGCACTCTGACTGCGTAAGTTGCTGAAACAAATGTCAGTTACCCAAATCTTTCCAGAGCCCTAGATTCGCTATTACACAGATGAACAGATGTGGTCTTCTGACGGCTCCTTTTGTGGCTGCTGCAACTGTACCTAATGGGGCACACTTGCTCCTCCAGTAGGACCTAGTTCTATGGACTACCAAAATTGTATCCGCTTTTCATGAAATTAGCTCCATCACATCAGGTTCCTTGCATGCTTGCTGTGAGACTACATTTTAGTTCACTAAAAGGCCGAACCACCCAGGACATAGAGCCTACCCAGAAGGTTTTAATTTGACTTTTTAATTGTATAATTGACCATCTCGACTGTACCTGAGCTTTACAATGTGAACGTGCTTTAATTTTACTCCTTTAAGGTCATTACAGCTGAGGTGCAAGAGTGGTGTTGAATATTTTAATTTCTCTGAGCTTGATTTATTTGCCTTTGTGTTTTTTATTACACTTTGTAGGCTTTTGAGTATTGATAGTCTGCTAAACACTGTTCATTGATGGACAAAAGTTCCATTTGGGGAAACCACCTTCCAGTATTTAGTTTTATGACAAAGTGAACTTTTCCTGTGAAATTTAAATATCTGAGGGGATGTTTTTATAGACTACTGTGACGTGGTTAACCTTTAAACAGGAGCATTACTTTCTTTTAAATTTAGATCTGAAGTAGTTACTTCATTTGATCTGCAACCTGTGGGATTCGGATCAGACCGGCAACTTTCCAAGCTTCAAGATCCGAGCTCCTAGCTCCTCCCCTACCCATAATCCCTTGCTACCAACCACATTACTTCAGATTGTTTTTTGCCGCGGCTAAAGACAGTTGCTTCTCAGTGAAGAGCTCCTGGCCTGGTGAGATTGTTCCTTTTCTAAAAGCTAGTTTCTAGTTTAATTTTGTGTGTTTTTATCTTTCCCACGTTAAAAAAAAAAAAAAAAAAAGTTTGAATTTTGTCTCCCCTCCCCCCCCCCCTTAGTGTTTGGGTGTGTGTGTGAGAGAATTATGGCTGAATCTAAAGTTATATTTTCTAAGTGGACTGAGTGTGGCCATAAGCTTTCCCCAGCTGATGGCCACACTGTGTGTTTTGTGTCTGGGGGCAGCACATTTGTCAGAGGCCTGCCAGATTTGTGCGGCCTTTAACCCTCGGGCACTTAGGGACAGGAAGAATAAGCTGATCCTGGTGGGAAAACTCCCTCAGGAGTCGGCTTCTTCCTCTCCTAGCCAGATCCAGGCTACTCCGGTAGCTTCAGCGCCAGCTACTCCCTCAGCTGTACCTGGGACTCTACCTCCCTTATCGGGTACTAGCTCTGTGGAGTCTGGTTCTTCTTCCCACAGGGAGAAGAAACACAGAGAGAGAGGGTCATACTTCTAAGAGGCGGGGCCGAGTCTCATCCCTCGGCTCCGCCTGAAAAGATTTTGAAATCTCCTGAGAGGGTCTCCGGATCCTTGTCCTCTCAGCTCCGTTCACCTTCCTTTTCTCCGGAGCCGGAGGAGGAGGATAGGTCTCCCTCAAGGCGGCCTTTCCGGCCTGCTTCGACTACCTCTTCGCGGTCCACTAGAAGCATCTCCGAAGCAGACATGGATCGGATGATGCGAAGATTTTTGCAGACCCAGATGCAGATGGGGATGCTCTTGCCTCCCCCCCCTTTGGGAGGGAGTGCAGCCCCCATTTTTGCCCCGATAGCTCCTTCTCCGACCCGTTATCGGGTCTCTGAGTTTTCGGGTCTAGGCCCTTTCGGATCCGGGGATACGTCGGCGCCGACAGGGATAGTGTCCTCGACGCCGACTATACCTTCGAGCTTGTCTGATCCAAGCTCTGTGGGCCGAGGGTTGAGCATCGGATCAGAGGGAGTGGTTGTGTCTTCAGCGCCGATGGGGCCGGAGCGCACAGTTACCTCGGATCAGATTGCTTCGGCTCCGACCCCGATCCTTTCCTCTGAGCCGAGGAGGTTACTTTCTCAGGCTGGTGATGGTGAATCTCCCTCTGCTTTTGAGGTAGTGGAGAGGGTACTGTCGGTCATCCAGGTCCCCGACCGGGCCTTCGGATCCACCCGTGCCCCCACTGTATCAGGGTCTGTCTTCGCTCCTCCATCCATCGGGACAGCCTGCCCAAACCCTCCAGTTCCCAGGGAGGAACACCAACCGGTAGACGAGCCCTCTTCGGACAGCCCCGCCAAAGAGGTGCCTCGGAAGCACCAGTGCAAAAGGAGGCACCTGGACTCCCCCGAGTCCATTACCACGGATACGGATTTGGAGGGTACGGAGGGTTCCCAAAGGTCACCCCCTGAAGATGTCTCATTTGGAGACATCATGGAGATGTTGCGTATAAGAGGGGGGTGGTCGGCCCAAAAGCCCTCCTTGGACGAGTCCGTGTTTCTGGAGGCCTTTGAGGCAGGCCCATCTACCTCCTGGGTGTCCCCCCCCCCCCCCCAGCCGACCCCTTGGTGGACCTAATTACCACCAGGGCTTGGAAGGAGCCAGACACCGTGGAGCCTATCCCTAGACGCCCGGATAAGGTCCTCAGCCCTCCCTCTGATGGACCTTCTTGGTCCAAAGGCGCACCAGTGGATGCTATGTTGGTGGCTGCCACCAAGAAAGAACTTGCCCAGGAAAGTTCTTCGGTCCATCTGCCGGACAAGGAGTTCCGGACTTTGGACCGTATTGGGAAGCGGATCTTTGCTTCAGCAACCTTTGCTATAAGGTCGCTGAACTACATGGCACACACTATCAGGCTACAGCGTGACTTAATTAAGGAATACGCTGCAGCCCCTCGAGTCCATCTGTCTCGGACAAAAAGGTTTTTGAGACCCGAATGGCCACTCTAAAGTCCATATCAAGTACTTCTATGCGGCTTCTTTCCCATGCCACGGAAGGAGCCGCTAGAGCTAGCGGAGCGGGAGTAGTTTTGCGACTGCACTCCTGGCTCCGCCTTTGCGATTTCACAGATCCCTTCAAGGTGTCCTTCGCGAATGCCCCTTACGATGGTTCGGCCTTATTTGGCTCGTCGGTTTGCGACATGCTATTCCAAAATGAGAAGGATGGGAAGATGCTGCCTGCCGTCGGAGTCCGCTTTTCGAACCCCCAAAGATCCTTCTCCAGGAATCAGAGGGGGCAAAAGAAGCTGTGGTTCTGTAAATCTCACCAACCCTGTCCTGCTGCGGACAACTCTTCCTCTAGAGGCAGAGGAGGACAAGGTGGACGCCGGCCCCGAGGGGGCCCGCGTAACTTCGGGTCTAGAGAACCCTTCTCGGAGGGACCCGCGCAACAGCCCTAAGGGCTTGCCCGACTGTCCCTTTCTGGAGGCAGTCGGGGGGCGACTATCGGAGCATCTATCAAGCTGGGAGTCAATTACAAACTATCGATGGGTGCTCCGGATAATATCCAGAGGTTAAACAATACCGTTCTTGCAACCCCCCCCCCAAAACCCAAACATCTCCCTGATGTTCCACCCCATCAAAGGGAGTCCGCAACTCAAATTTCAGAGTTGCTAAGAAAGAGCCCTCCAGCCCGTCCCCCCAGATCAGTCCGGATCGGGTTATTACTCCAGGTTCTTCTTGGTGCCAAAGAAAATGGGGGACCTCAGATCCATTCTAGACCTTTCGTCTCTGAACCTGTTTATACCCAAGGAAAAGTTCCGGATGGTCACTCTCTCCAATCTATTCTCCCCCTTCTGCAGGAGAACGACTGCATGTGCTCGTTGGATCTCAAGGACACGTACTACCATATACTAATGGACTGACAGTCCAGGGGATTTCTCCGCTTTCGGCTAGGAGCCAGTCATTATCAGTTCAGGGTTCTTCCATTTGGCCTAACCTCAGACCCCAGAGTGTTTATCAAAGTCATGGCAGTGGTAGCAGCCCACCTGAGACTCCAGGGCATTCAGGTGTTCCCTTACCTGGACGATTGGCTCCTCACCGCCCCCAACAAGCATCTTCTGGTTACAGCGAGAGACTATGCCCTATCTCTGTTTGCTCAATTGGGCATCTCGTCAATTTGAAGAAGTCCTGCCTGTGACCATCTCAAGCCCTAGATTTCATAGGGGCCAGGTTGGATACTCGAATCTCCAGAGTGGTCCTCACACCAACCAGAATAAACAGTTTGTACCGCCAAGTCTTGGATATTCTTCAGATCCCAACCCCACCAGCAGAATTAGTCCTGAGGGAATTAGGATCTATGTCGGCGGCAATCGTTTTTTCTCTCCATGCCTGTCTGCGGATGCGTGTATTACAGTGGACTCTCCAGGTCCAATGGTCTCTGACCCATCCTTTGGACATGCAGATTCCTCTGAGCAGGGCATGCAGGGACTCCCTACTTTGGCGGCTACAGGCAGAAGATCTCAAAGCAGGGAGACCCTTTGTGATTCCCCCAGTGGAAGCCACGTTGACCACGGAAGTTTCCTGCCTCTGGTGGGGCGGGCATTATGCAGGGAAGTCAGTCTAAGGAACGTGGACTCCTCTAGAGACTGCATTGCATATTAATGTCCTAGAGATGAGGGCAGTGCTATTGGCGTTGCAAGCTCTCCATCACCTTCTACCTCTGGGGACTATTGCAATCCACACTGACAACATGTCCGTGGTCTGGTACATAAACAAACAGGGAGGGACCAGGTCTTTCCCCCTGTGTCGAGAAGCCATGAGAGTGTGGGAATGGGTGATTTTCCACCAACCGCTTTCTGATAGCAACGCACATTCCGGGACGGACCAGCATATTAGCAGACAGCATAAGTCTGGTGTTTCTCAGCCCCTTACGAGTGGTCTCTGAATCCCTCGGTCGTGAATCAGATATTCCACAAATGGGGTCAACCTCGCTGCGACCTTTTTGCCTCTCCCCTAAACTCAAAATGCAGCGAGTACTTCGCGATAGTTCCCCCAAAGGGGAATCTCCCAGGGACGCCTTGGTTCATGCTTGGCCGCCCGGTCTTCTTTATGCATATCCTCCTCTTCCTCTGATGATGAAATTCATCCAGAAAGCCTGTCGGTTGGGGAGCAAAGTGATTCTCATTGCCCCATTCTGGCCTCGACAAGTCTAGTTCCCCTTTCTGCAGTTTGTGTGGCACCCCCTTGGATTCTGCATCCCAAACCAGACCTGATCTCGCATCCGAGATGCCACACTCCAAACCTGGTCAGCCTCCGGCTCACAGCCTGGCTGATCCAGTTCCATTAATGGCAAGGACTCCCGGTATCTCTTCCCCGGTCAAGGCTATTCTCGTGTCAGCTCATAAGTCATCCACCAGAAAACTCTACAACAGTAAATGGAAATGTTTTTCCATCTGGGCAAAGGGTAAGGGATTAGATCCTTTTACGGTTCCTATTCCCACCATTCTGGACTTTCTATCCCTCCTTTTTGAGCAGGGAGCTAGCGCGTCCACCATTAAAGTTCAGCTTGTAGCCATCTCCCATTATCATGTGGGAGATGGCATAAGTTCTTTGGCTTCAGTTAAAATATGCAAAGCCTTCCTAAAAGGCGTGTTCCTCTTAAAGCCTCCCATTAAACCGGCTATGCCTCCATGGGATCTTACCCTGTTATTACAAGCATTAACAGGACCACCTTTCGAACCTGCGGCCTCTACGCCCTTAAAGTTCTTAACTTGGAAGACAGCCTTCTTGGTAGCAATTACCTCTGCCAAGCGGGTATCAGAGCTACAAGCCTTGTGCATTAAGTATCCATACCTTATTTTTCACAAAGATGGGGTTGCCCTCAGGACTAATCCTTCCTTTCTTCCTAAGGTAGCCACAGAATCTAACATTAATCAATCTATTAACCTCCCTGTTTTCTTTCCTAGCTTCCAAAACAAAGGTGAATACACATTGCACAAATTGGATGTACACAGGCAACTGCGTTTTTACTTGCACAGGACTAAAGATTTTCGCAAGTCAGACCAGTTGTTTGTTTCTTATGCTAAATCAGCCATGGGCAAACCAATTTCTAAGGTGACAGTAGCGAATTGGATTTCTCAATGTATCAGACAGGCATACATTTCAATTGGGAGACCAGCTCCGGTTGCCATCCGGGCACACTCTACCAGGTCTGTGGCTACCTCAACAGCGTTTTGGTCTAGAGTTCCAGTTGACGATATTTGTTCAGTGGCTACCTGGTCCTCTTCCCATACGTTCATTTCTCATTGCAAACTGGACATGATCTCCAGAAGTAGGGCTTCCTTTGGCTCCGCGGTGCTTCGGAATATCCTTCCGTAGGGACCACCCAGGGCCTTTAGGTAAGCTGGGGAGACTGTCCCACAGGTTGCAGATCAAATGAAGTAACTACTTCAGATCAAATGAAGTAACTACTTCAGATATAGAAGTTATGTACTCACCATAACGTTCCATCTGAGTAGATACTTCATTTGTCTGCAACCGACCCCCCCCTGCCATCCCCCGAACCTCGGTAAAATATTGTCCTGTGGAGAATTCTCTCCGTCTTTAGCTTATAGGGCAGAATAACCAATCTGAGGTAATGTGGTTGGTAGCAAGGGATTATGGGTAGGGGGAGGAGCTAGGAGCTCTGGTCTTGAAGCTTGGAAAGCTCCTGGTCGGATCCGAATCCCACAGGTTGCAGACAAATGAAGCATCTACTCAGATGGAACGTTATGGTGAGTACATAACTTCTATTTTTAATCTTTATCCCCTATAAAAGCTGTTTTTACTTTTGTGGGCTTTGGTAAGTTTTAAATCGCTTTTCACTGTTTTTTGTTGGAAAAATGAACTTTCCAGCTATTTCTGCCAGGCTTCCCAAGAACTGGGGAATCTTTTTGGCTATACCATGGAACAGTCTACCAGTTCTCTGGTTCGTTTGTTCTTCCGCAAAAAAGAAAATTTGCCAAGCATCCTTTGTCATTCTAGTAGGTTTCTGAAGTGCCTCAGCAGCTGATGGCTGATGATGCTTTGGTAATTGTGTTTCCTCAGACCCCCCCCCCCCCGGTGTAGTCGTTACACTCACCATGGACAAGGGGTTAGGTTCTGTCCGTCTGCCCTTGGTGGACAAGGTATCAGGAATCTTGTCAGCCTTAGAAGGGACAGAGTATCTCTCTGCCCTGGTAGACTTAATTGCCTGTCCCAAGGGAGGCTTTGTACATGAAAACTAGAGGTTTTCCAGAAATTCCTGTCGAAGATAAATGGCTTCTCTTGGCCCTTCCGTTTGTTTTGTTGTGTTTGTTAAAAGGGTATTTTTTTGAAATGGTTAAATATTTTGAAATTCAAAATTATGAAAAGGCAACTTCTGTTCTTGGTGGTCGCTGGTGTGTTTTTTTTTTTCATTTTTCTCTCTGGCTTTTTGATTCTGAGAAGTTTGACTTCTGACAGTTCTCTAAAGGATTTTCTTCTGAAACAGTTTGCAGACTGAATCTGTTTTGCGCGAACATAGTATTCCTTTGTCTCAAGAATGAAGATGTACTGGAACTGGAATTTCCTGAGCTTACTCCAGTCCCTCCTGTACTTCCCATATTGGAATATGTTTTACACCCTGTAACTTGCCTGAAAGCCAGCCCTACTGCACCTGAGACCAGATGAAGTTCTTAGTCTTACAAGTTTGTTTTCTAGCCTCAAATTCTGACCCAGAAGTGATTTTCCCCAGCAGCTGCTAAACATCTGGCTTATGACAATCCCTGCAATTCTGACAAGGATGGGAAAGCTCTTAATTTAGGGAAAAGTGTTTTCCTTTGCAGCATTTATTTTTAGAATTCTATGTGTTTAAGTTTATACTTGCCTATTTTGAAAGTATGAGGACCATTGTGACATCTTTTCCCTCATCTGAGGAAAAAAAAAATCCTTGTGTAATGAATGTTTTTACATCTTCATTAAATTGTCACTTAGGGGGTGCCTTCTGTGAAAGGTTGGGTGCCGGGCTGGCAACTCTACACCATTAAACTCCACTGCCAATCATGAGCAGACAGGTGATCTGCTGTGGCGACCTCTAACCGGGAAAAGCTGACTGCAGGTTATGCAGTGGTTAACAGGAAGTTGTTGGTGTAGGGGTTTTCTTAGAACAGGTTAACTTGCGTTATAATGTAGATATCTTTTTGTCTTGTACCGGTAGAGTAGCATGGTCAATCATCTCTCTCAAGTTATCTTTATTTTTAATAATACACAGGGCATTAGTATTTGCATGTGAAATGGTTACTTCAGAGATGTACACAAGCATTGTATTTGCATCAGTTACTTAAAACTATACAAAAGCATGATGTTATGTGATCCTATCTCGCCTACATTCTGACTGATGGGTTCGGAGCCGATCCCTCGGCTCCGACTCGGCACGCTTATGCCAAAGAGCGAAGTCTCTTATTGGCTGAGCTTACTATATCCCAGGATGCACCACTACCAGTCCCCCAGATCTCGTTTGCCGCTAACTTGCGAAGACGTGGTCTCGAGCTGGCTGAGCTGAGTAGTATTTATTTACTAACTTTTTTCTGTCAGAATTTTGCTGTTCTTGTCATAAAAAGCTGTTTTAACGGCTATTCTTCTCTTTGTGGTGTGTTTGGAGTTTTGTGAGAACTTTGTAGTGTGATTGGGCGTTGATTTGATTTCAGGCCTCCTTCATCTTAGGGCCTTCCCGGTCAGTCAACCCCCCTTAAACCTTAGAGGGTTTCAAAGTACCCTTGACTTCATTGTTACGGATTGTTTACCTAATCGGCAGCTGTAAACCGATTTTTAGGTAGTGTCAGTTGATTAGAAAATCAAGTGGATAGTGTTGGTTTTTCTGTCAGGGATTACTGTTTTTTGGCTATAATGTCTCAGAATCCTAGGCCTTCGGGCTTCAAAAAATGCACCAAATGTAATTTTAAAATGTCAATGACCACTCTCTCTGTGTTTATTGTTTGGGTGCAAAACATTTACAAGAGTCATGCAGCGTGTGTCACGCTTTTTCCTCTAGGGTCCTCCAGGAGAGGAAAAATAAACTTATTCTTAAAGGCTTAATAAAACCCTCCTTCGAAGAAGCTCTAGCATCCTCTCCTTCTCCAACTAAAGAAAGGCCGGCTCCGACCAGTTCGTCGGATCCGGCCGCCAAAAGACATAGGCAGGCTTCTCCTTCGGCTCCAAGGACTTCGGAGCCGAGGGCGGAACGGTCTGCCTCGATGCCACCAGTCTCGACTCCTCTGGCTTCGGAGCCGATGGCTAGGGCATCGAGAGGTGGGTCACCTTCGTCGGCTCCACTGGTCTCGGAGCCGACTAGGGTTGCCCGCTCAGACACTTCCTCCTCGGCGCCGAAGTCCTCCTCGGCACCGTTGGAACCTAGTGTGGGTATTCCTTCGGCGCCGATAGTCATCGAGTCGCCTCGAGCCGGTCCCCTAGTCCTTTGGGGCCGTTGGAGAGGCCATCTCGAACCTGCTCAGTATCCTCTAAGTCCTCGAGGATGTCTGATTCGGATATAGACAGGGTGCTCCAAAGACTGTTCCAGTCCCCAGTCTTTCAAAATTTGTTTCGCTCCGACCCAGTTGGCTTCGGAGCCGATAGCCCATGCCCATCCCATTGCTGTTCCTCCTCCGACCGCTTCGGCTCCGTCGGAGCAGGTGCTGTTGGAGCCGGTGGAGATCTTAGGGTCGGCTCCGACCCTTACTCCAACCCGGGCCTTCGGGTCCGAGTTTGGTACACGGATTTCTTCGGCTGGACCCGGGGGTGATGTTTCGGGACCTATGCTTTCGGTCCCGAGCCTCCCTCTCGGTGCTTCGGCTGCGGGATTGCCGTCTGCTCTCATGGCTCCGGAGACCGGACACTCCCAGGATTCTGGGGGTCCGGCTTTCAGAGCTATGAGGAGTGCCTTGGCCAAGTCTTCGACCATCTCTCCGGTTTTACTGGCACCTTCCCTGGGCGTGGAGACTGGGTCTTTGGCAGTTCCCCTGTCCGTAGGCAGCGGAGCCCCTGGGCCTGAGGTTACCCCCATTGGGGGTTCCCCTCCTCCTGAGGGTTCTTCGGAGTGGTCTTCGGAGGAACCCCCAAGGAAGAGATCGTGCAAGAGGAAGCACGTGGACTCCCCCGAGTCTATTACATCGGACACTGATCTTGATGCGGAGGGGTCCCCGAAGTCGTCCTCGGATGATGTCTCATTTGCAGACATCTTAGAGATCCTCAAACAACGAGGCGGCTGGATATCCAAACCCCCCTCTGCTGATGAGTCAGTGCTCCTCAAGGCCTTTGGGGCTCAGCCCTCCGCCTCTTGGGTGTCTCCGCCCTTCGAGCTCCTGGATTTAGTTTGTCGAAGGGCGTGGGAACATCCAGATACCGTGGAACCAGTCCCTTCTCGTCCTAATAAATTTTTATCTGCTCCACCCGAGAAGGAGTTCCTCACTAAAGGCATGGCTGTAGATGCCATGGTGGTGGCATCTGCTACACAACAGGACGTGGCAGAGGCTTCAACGTCCGTCCATCCTCCTAATAAGGAGTCTAGGAGCATGGACAGGTACGGGAAGCGCACCCTGACTTCAGCGGCCTTTACTTAAGGTCTCTGAATTATTTGGCACATTTTACCAGGCTTCAGAGGGATCTGGTCAAGGAGCTGTCAGATTCCCTCTCGGGTAACCTACCTGAGCAGCTAGCCCAGTCGGTTAGCTCTCAGTTGGCTATCCTTACGTCAATTTCTATCTCGTCCATGAGGCTCATTTCCTATGCGGCAAGGGCGGGTAGAGCGGCAGGCACAGGCGTGGCTCTACGGAGACAAGCCTGGCTCCGCTTGTGTCAGTTTGCGGAGGCCTTCAAGTCTTCCTTCGCCGACGCTCCCTTTGATGGGTCCTCTTTGTTTGGACCCAAGGTTAAAGACACCCTTACCCGCTGTGAGCAAGAGGGAAAAACTTTATCTGCCAGAGGTGCCCGTTATTCCACTCCCTTCGGCCTTATCCCAAGGCTAAAGGAGGGAAAATGTGGTTCAAAATCACGTAAGTTTTTCCTCAACAGCAGGAAGATTCCCTTCCAGAGGCAGAGGACGGGAAATTTTTCTGGGAGACGCCGTCCCAGAGGCGGCAGAGGGCCCCGCAATTCTGGAGACCGCGAGTCCTTTCGTGGCTCTTCAGCCTCCCACACATCATGAGGGATTGCCCGGCTGTGCTGCTCCGGAGCCAGTCGGGTGCCGCTTGCCAAGCACCTAAAAGCCTGGGAGTCAATCACTCGGGACACATGGGTGCTTCGGATCATTCCCGGGGTTTACACCATCACATTCAGATGCTCACCCCACCGTCCAAAAATCCCGGACCCACCACCCAGTCAAAGGGAAATTGCAGCCGCAGAAGCTTTAAAGCTGCTAGAAAAAGGAGTCATCCAACCGGTCCCCACAGACCAGATCGGATCCGGAAATTACTCCAGGTTCTTTTTAGTGCCAAAAAAGACAGGGGACCTGAGACCAATATTGGATCTCAGCAAACTGAACCAATCCGTCACGAAATCCAAATTCCGAATGGTCACGTTACAATCCATTCTCCCATTGTTGGAGAAGGAGGTTTGGATGTGCTCCATAGACCTCAAGGACGCCTGTTATCACATACCGATTCATCAGGTGTCCAGGAGGTATCTGCGCTTCAGCCTGGGAGTCAGTCATTTCCAATTTTGTGCACTGCCCTTTGGTCTCACCACAGACCCCAGGGTGTTCACCAAGTGTTTGGCAGTAGTGACTGCTCACCTGAGGAGTCTTGGATTCCAAGTGTTTCCCTATCTGGACGACTGGCTCCTGACTGCCACCACCAGGCATCTACTAATGGACAACCTCAAAGCCACCATCTCCTGGGTGCTTCCTGGGGATTACATTCAATTGGTCAAAGTCTGTCTTGCTGCCCTCTCAGCGCATAAGGTTCATAGGAGCAGAGATAGACTCAAAATTGATGCGCGTTTTTCTTCCTACCGAAAGGATCCAAACTTTACAGGGCCAAGTTCAAGCTCTGATTTCAAGATCCAAAGCCCCAGCCAGGATGGTCCTACAAGTTTTAGGTTCAATGTCTGCCACGGTTCTTTTAGTTCCTCTGGCAAGATTGCACATGAGGATTCTTCAGTGGCTATTGTCAACTCAATGGTCCTTTCATTACCTTCCCCTCAATCATCACATCATGATTACAGAAACATGCAAACGGGACCTTCGCTGGTGGCTTCAGACATCCAATCTAAATCAAGGAAGCCCCTTTGTTATTCCCTCTCCAGTGGTTACCCTGACGACAGATGCCTCCCAGATAGGGTGGGGGGGGGCATTGTCTGGGCAGGTTAGTTCAGGGCTCCTGGCTTCCAGACGAAGCTCTTCTCCACATCAATGTGTTGATGAGGGCTGTACTTCTATCCCTACAGGCCTTACACAAGTTTCTTCCTCAGGGCATCATCGCCATCCACACAGACAACATGTCGGTGGTCTGGTATCTAAACAAACAAGGAGGGACCAGATCTTACACACTTTGCAGAGAGGCCATGAGGGTGTGGGAATGGGCTGTAGCTACCAACCGCTTCTTGTAGCGACCCACATTCCGGGGAAATCAAACATATTGGCAGACAAATTGAGCAGGACAATTCTCTCTCCTCACGAGTGGTCCCTAAACGAAACAGTAGCAGCTCAGGTTTTCAGGAGATGGGGAACGCGTGCTGTGATCTATTTGCAACACCACTAAACACAAGTGCAAAATGTTCTTCTCCTTGACTCCACATCAAGGGGAAGCGGCTATGGATGCTCTAGCACAACCTTGGCCAACAGGGCTACTTTATGCCTTTCCTCCGATACCACTTCTCTCCAAAGTCATTCAAAAACTTCTCAATTGGGGTCCACAATGATACTGATTGCTCCATACTGGCCTCGCCAGGTATGGTTTCCCTACCTGAAGAAACATGCGGTGGACGATCCTTGGATGTTAGATCTAACTCCGGATCTGCTAATCCATCAGTCGGGACGACAGCATCAGTCCCTACACTCCTTGAAGTTGACAGCCTGGCTCCTCCACTTCCGACCTTAGTCAGAAGTCACACATTAGACCCGGAAGTTATTCACATTTTATCTTCAGCCCACAAACCCACCACTAACAAATTGTACCTCAGTAAGTGGAAGAGGTTTGCTATCTGGGCTCAACTCAGGGGCTTAGACCCTATCACTGCTCCAATCCCGGAAGTTTTGAAATTCTTAACATCCCTGTTTAATCAAGGATCTTCTGTCTCTACTATTAAAGTCCAACTGGCTATCTCTAAATTCCACGAATCCATGGACCCTCCATTGATGAGCAGCAGATTATGCAAGACCTTTATTAAAGGTGCGGGCCTGTTAAGACCCCCAGTTTTTCATCCTGCGCCTCCGTGGGATCTTGATTTGGTGCTTCGTGCATTAACATCTCCCCTTTCGAACCTGCTGCTACATGTGACTTAAAATATCTGTCTTGGAAAACTGCCTTCTTAGTTGCAATTACTTCTGCAAGAAGAGTTTCAGAGCTTCAAGCCCTATCTATTAAACCACCGTACTTGATTTTCCACAAGGATAGAGTATCACTTAGACCTAATCCATCCTTTGTCCCAAAGGTCTGTTCTAATCTCTGTCTTCAACAATCTCTGGAGCTACCAGTTTTCTTCCCAAAATTCTCCAATGAAGCAGAATACACTCTCCATAAATTGGATGTTCACAGGCAGTTGCGTTTCTGTTTAGACAGGACTCAGCAATTTCGTAAGTCAGACCAATTGTTTGTGTCCTTCTCAGACAGTAAATTGGGTAAAACTATTACAAAAGCTACCATCTCCAAATGGATTAGAGATTGTATAACTCAGGCTTATTCTTCGAATAAGCAACTTACAACATCTATCAAAGCTCACTCTACCAGAGCTATGGCGACTTCTATAGCTTTTCATTCCAAGCTCGCTATATCGGAGATTTGTGCTGCGGCTACTTGGTCAACCGCACACTTTCATTTCCCACTATAAATTGGATGTGGCATCTAAAGGGCGAGCGTCATTTGGTTCCACGGTACTCAGGAGTGTTTTCCAGTGAGCCACCCAGGATTCAGGTGCTAGGGACGCTGTCCCATCAGTCAGAATGTAGGCGAGATAGGATCACATAACATCTTTTAGTTATGTACTCACCATAACTTCAGATGTTTGGGATCCATCTCGCCTACATTCCTAATACCCACCCTCCTTCCCCCTACCTTGGAGATCAGAAGAGATTGAACGGTTTGAGTTCTACTGTTTTATCTTGTTTCATCTGACGATGTTATATAAGCAGGGCGTGCATGTGTGCGGACAAACTAGATCTGGGGGACTGGTAGTGGTGCATCCTGGGATATAGTAAGCTCAGCCAATAAGAGACTTCGCTCTTTGGCATAAGCGTGCCGAGTCGGAGCCGAGGGATCGGCTCCGAACCCATCAGTCAGAATGTAGGCGAGATGGATCCCAAACATCTGAAGTTATGGTGAGTACATAACTAAAAGTTTGTTGTGCCTCTGTCCAGTAGTGACACAGAGATGATTCCCGGGATAAACCTATGATCTCCCATCCACAGGTCAAGATTTCTCTTGAACAGAGCCAGCGAGGTGCTCTGCTTCACGTGGATCAGGATTTTATTCCACAGCATAGGGAGTCTGAGTGATAAATCTATCCCTCCAGCACGTCCTATTTATATCCGTGCTAAGGTTTGTCGCTTGCTCTAGTGGTTTTGGTGGATTTGGATTTTTTGAGGTGGAGCATGTCCATTAATTCCGGGTTGGACATGGCCTTGTATGTCGGGCACATGCCACCTCTGAGCAGACTGTATGCAACTGAATAGAGCTGGAGTTTCTTCAATCTGGCAGCATATGACGGATTTTGGAGTCCCTTTATCCTTTTGGTGAGGAACTTTTGGGGTCTCTCCAATTGCTGCAGATGTCGGGTGAGATGCATCCCGAATGGGGCATTGTACTCTTATCTTTGGTCTGATAAGTGAAGAGTACAGGGGAACAATGACCTCACTAGATCTGGATGTGAATCCCTTCATGATCAGGTGGGCAATGTAGAAGGTCTTTCTAACCACTTTAGCAACGTGAGTGTCAAAAGAAAGGCCACTGTCAACCTGGGTCCCCAGGTCCCTGATCCACTCTTCTGTGCTTAGTGGATTGCCACCTATATGGTAGCTTGGGGTTACCTTGTTTTTCCCGAAGGGTATGGCTATACATTTTTTGGCGTTTAACTTCAGGCCATGGCTCTGGCACCAGCTATCTGTTTCCGTGAGTCCCTTCTAAAGGATATCCGTGTCTGATGCACTTTCCACTATGGCTGTAGGCCTACTTCCCTGGCTTTGTCACTTGTGTGCATTAGATAATCCAGGAATTTCACTGAAGCGGACATGGACAGGATGATGAGGCTTTTCCAGTGTGCCCAGATTCAATTGGGGGTACTCTCAGCTCCTGCCACAGATGGGTGTGGAATGGCTTTTTCTCTGATTCAAACTCAGATTGGAGGGTAGGATTATTACTCTAGCCCAGGTTAGGTCTGTATCAGAGCCAAGGCTTCATGTTTCTTCCACTCTGGTTATTTCTCTGTCAAGGTCATCAGACTTATGGAACCATAACGTTGGCATCAAATGTGAGGACTTTGGGTCCTTGCTTTCCCTTAGGGGCATCTGCATTGGACAATTCAACCCATGCATTTGTCTTGAATACTAGCCAAATGGCTTCCAGGGTAGAGTTGCCTCCAAGGGTTTTGACTCCAGAAGACAGGCTCCCTGGAACTGATGCAGGCTAGGCATTAGAGTATGCTGTTTAAACCTAGAAAGCAAGCTTCTTTTCAAAGTCTGATCTAACCCTTCCCCTTTAGGGTCTTCCAGGATCCGAATCCTTCTCCCTTGTCCTATTGGGGCAACCAGTTAAGCGTTGAACCTGTTCTCCATAGCGTGTCTTTGTATGTTTGTGGGTTGCTCAGGAGAAGACTCAGGAGGTTCTGAAGAAGCAAGTGTAAGAGGAGGCACTTGGATTACCCGGGGAAATCTTGCACAACTAATAGTGATTTCGATGAGAAAGAAGGTTCCCCCATACCCCCTTGATGATTTCTCGTTTGAGATACTTTATCTGTTTAAACAAAGGTGGTTGAACTTCCCTAACTCCTGAGGAATTAATTTTTTTAAAAGGCTTTTGGTTCTGGCCCATCTGCGGCTTGCGTGTCCCCCAGCAGATGAGATGATCGATCTGATCTCATCCTGGGTGTGGACAGTACCCGATGCTTGAACTCGTTCCTAAAAATTTGGATAAGTTTTTAATGGCTCCAAAAGACCATTTGCACTGGAGCAAGGGTCCAGCAGTAGATTCTGTGGTTGTGGTGGTGGGAACCACTAAAAAGGAGCTCCCTGAAGAAAGCTGCACTGTCCATCTGCCTAATAGGTATTCTCGCTCCTTGGACAGATTTGGGAAGTTGGTCTTACTCTTGTCAACCTTTTTGATGGTGCTTAATTACCTGGTACACATCACTTTCAGAAAGATTTGGTCAAAAAAATCTCGGATTTCCTTCATGGGCCTTGGTTTCCTGTCTGGAAGACTCTTAGCTGACAACCCTTCAGTTCCTTTCTAGTGCCCCTCTCCGCCTCCTCTTTAACACTATAGAGGGTGTGTTTTGAGCTGGCACAAGCATTTCCATCAGAAGGCAAGCATGGATGTGGCTATGTGAATTTAGTGGAGCACTTCAAGATGCTCTTTGTTACTGCCCCTTATGACAAATTTAACCCTATTTGGTCCAAAAAATAAAATGAACCAGTTTCAGAAACTAGCAGGATGGTGCATCCCCTGTCTGCTGTAGGAATTAAATTCTCAGTCCCTTGGGGAACCCTCTCCAGGAAGATGTGGTTCTAGAAATCACAGGTTTTTAATATGATACGTGTGGAGAAAGTGCTCTGTGGCAGAGGAGGAAACTTAAAACTGACATTGTCCCAGGTGGTCCTCAGAATCACTCCTTCAGAGGTTTTTTTGCAGAGAAGTTTTTACATGTCTCCTGAAAGATTGCCTGACTGTTGCAGTCTGGAGACAGGTTCTTATATCTGCACACAACAGTCTGTACATGCATCACTCCATAGAAGTGTATGCAGATTATTAGCAGAGGCTATGCCATTCCTTTTCACACCCCATCATCACTTCAAAGGATAATTCCCGATGTTCCACCCTTGCAGACAGAATACACAGCTTCAGAAACTAGACTATCTTCTAAGAATAGTCATCCAAGAGGTCCGATCAAACCACAGATGATGCAGAATTTGCTCCAGGTTCTTTTTAGTGTTAAAAATAAATAAAATAAAAAAAAAAAAAAAAAAAAAAAAAAAACTGGGACTTAAGACCAATTTTTGGATCCAAGCTGCTGGCATGTAAAATGTGCCAAATTCTGGATGGTCACTGTTCAGTCCATTCAATTACTGAGGGAGAATGAATGGATGTGTTCTATTTTTATCTTCTGGGTGCATACTGCCACATGAAGATGGACAGCTACAGGAAGCATCTGTTTCCAGCTGTGAGCCAGTCACTTCCAGTAAAGAGCTCTGGCCTTTGGACTCACCCCAGCCCTTTGCGTTTATAACAAATGCATTGCATTAGTGGCAGCTACTAGTGCAGGGATTTCAGGTTTTCCTTATTTGGATTACTGGCTCATAACTACAGATTCCAGGGATCTAATCATTCATACCAGAGATTCCTTGCTGCATTTGTGCTAAATCTTGGGGATAACAGTAAACAGTCAAAAATCTGAACTGTAGCCAACCCCAAATCTCTAGAAGTTTGTATGAGCACTTTTTTTTATACAAGATCAAGGATTGTGAAACTTCCGTGGTCCACATAATCCATCCATGTACAAGCTCAGCAAGTCTTCGGCAAGAAGCCACGTGCAAAGATCATTCTCCATCTTCTTGCGTTATGGCTGCCTGCATAATCTTGGTACCCTTGGCTAGATTTTAAGGCTTATTCAGTGGAATTGGCAGTCCAGTGGGTGATCAGGAAACAATCCATGTCTTGTACAGTCTTTCTGACAGTCACTTGCACCAGCCACATTAAGTGATGGATAACCTCCCCCCTTCAGCAGGGCTGTCCCTTTTATTCTACTGTAGTGACTGTGGATGCCTCCTTACTGGGGTTGGGGGGTCATTATTTGGGCAAGATGGTCTCGTTAAGAGACCAGTCTTCACATTAGTGTCTTGGAGATAAAATTGGTCTTCCTAGCATTCCTTTCAGGACTCCCCTTGGATGTGATTTTGATGGAGCAGCAAAATGGTGAGGAACCAGATCTTGCCCATTGTGTAGTGATGCCGCAATAGTGTGGCAGTGGCCGAAATCTTCACTGTTTTGCTAGCAACATGTAGGACCAACATTTTTGTGGATAGGTAGAGCAGGTTTGGCTCCCTCATGAGTGGTCTCTCAATTCATTAGTAACCAAGCAAATTTTCAGCCATTGGGGGGCCATCCTTGTGCGATCTGTATCACATCACATCTGTGCGATGTGTGATCATCAGCGTAAAATGCAACAAGTTCTTTGCTCTCATCACCGATGAGGGGGAGTTACCCAGGGATGCTTTGATTCACCCTTTGGCCCCTAAACTTTTTTTGTGCCTCTCCCAATACCATTGATCCTAGTTTCTCCAGAAAGACAGTCTGCCAGCTTCTTATTGGCCTTGTCAGGTATGGTTTCCTTTTTGGCATCTTCTAGTTCACTCCTCTTGGGACTTGGGCTCAAACCAAACATACTATCCCCCGTCGGGTTGTCCTCACCCTAACATACAAACTGTCAGACTGCATGCATGGTTTCTCCAATTTTTATGAAGGTTTGACGGTCCAGGATGTTCGTGTTCCACTGTTGCAGTCATTACGTTTAGGTTATCTGCTTGCAGTAGCCCTCTGTCTGATTTTTTAGTCTTGGGTCCTACGTCTGTTGCTGTCTCTTCAGTGACGTCGGGTCGTCAGGGGTATAAAACATGCAGCTGACATCATTACATCAGTCTTTCTTGCCATGCGGTTCCCAAAGCAATTCGCAAGTGCCGGGTGGCAGACTCCTGAAATTTTCATTTGAGTTTCAGAACCAAAGTCTTCAAATAAAAGCTAAGTACCCCGTTCATGGAAATTTTTCTTGCTCTAAACCGATGTCAGTAAAAGTAAATTAATTGCATTTCTTGTGGAAAGCAAATACCTCAAATATTTTCATTCCTACTGTATTCCTTGCCTAGGCCCTGACCATGATGTACCTCTCCATCGGTTTTGTGCCTTATTTAAACCACGAACTATCAGTTGTCATATTTGCGCTTCTAAACATTTTGGTGCTCTGTTCAATTATACTGATACGTTTTCGGTAAGGCATCTGACTACCGGCGTTTTGAAAACACAAAGATAAAGACAGGCCAACCAGTTCGACGGTACTCGGTGAGGCACTTTTGCAGCCCCTGATACCCGCTACTTCAGATTCGCATGTCTCTACTGAGACCCATTCGGAGTCAGGTATGCCGCAATTTGCTTAGTGTAGAACTGCGGATGTCTACCTTGGATGGGTCCAGAGCCACTGTGCAGACACCGGCTTTTGAGGGTGTATTCGGGCCTACTGACTTGCATATTAACAGACGCCATCTTCTTCAAGGCCTAAAATTCGAACCATGCCTAGAAAACTGATGCCCAGACCGCATGGGCAGGCTTCTATGCCTAAAAAACAAAAGAATGGCTGAAGACCTTATTACTTTAATCAGGGGAAGCCAACCTTCCCCCTCTAAGAGACCTAGGATTGAGTTTGCTTATGATGCTTCTGACCAGGATTTACCCTTGTCTACCTATGAGGCTTCTGATGCTGAGGACTCTATTCCCCCTGCTCCCCCCCCCCCCCCCAGATTTTTCTCTTGGTGAAACCTTGCATACCTTCAGGGAGCATTTTCATTGGGAAAGTTGGGATTTCTTTGATTCTAAAGAGGCTTAGGGATTTCTTCTGCCCCAGCACAGGCCTTTAGCTATACCTCCTGTACTGGACATTGATGATGCCTTTTCGGAACCTAGCAAGGCCCCCCGACTCTCTACCTCCTGTTTCCAGAAAACCTGATGGATATTACAGGGTTGCTGACTCTCTCAAGTTCCTTTTCAAAAAATTTACTGCGGCTCCTGAGACCATTTCACAGGGACCCAAGGGCATTAAAGCTACTACTGCCAAAAATCCTAACCCCCCTCTGATAGAGACTCCTGGGCACTGGATAGATGGGGTAAAAAGGTATACACTTTTGCAACTTTGGCCATTAGGGCCTTAAGCTGCCAGGTTCCTATGTTAACATATTAACAGCATATTATTGGATTGCTTAAACAGAAAATGATTCCTGATTATGCTGAAAATAAGGATTTACAAGATTTAATGCATTCTGCTGAACAAGTTGGTAAACATCATTGCAATGTGAATGTTCATAGTGTTACCCTGCTGCAGTCATCACACTTGGGTTATCCTGTCGTCAGGCGGTCCCGCAGTCGGCCGGATTTCCAAAGTCTTGGTCCGACGTCTGTTGCTGTCGCTTCATTCCGGACGTCAGTGCGCCAGGGGTACATACATTGCAACCAACGTCATTTTCTCCATTCTTTCTTGCCGTGCGGTGCCCGAAGCAGAAGCAGTTGGCAAGTGCCGGTCGGCAGACTCCTGAGATTTTCGAATTTCAGACCGAAGTCTTCTATAAAGCTAAGTGGGGAACTTTTCTTGCCTCAGACCGATGTCAGAAAAAGTTAACAATTGTATTTCTTGTGGGAAGCAAATACCTTATAAGGATTTTCATTCTTATTGCATACCTTGCCTAGGCCCTGATCACGATGTCACTTGTCGTTTTTGTGCTAGATTTAATAAACGTACTATTAAAAGACTATTTGATTTCGTACAACACTTTTTTGGTAGAAAATTTAACTAACATGCTGTCGGAGCTACCGACTACCGGCGTGCACAAAAAGCGCAGGGACAAGGACCGACAGCCCAAGCCCGATTCGGAGGCCTCTGTTGATCCGGTCTCCGGTTCTCCGGATATCAGTGAGGCTCCGACGCAGCCTCTGACTACCGCAGTTCCGGAACCCGAGACCGCTACAAATATTTTGACTGAATGTACTAGGCCGACGCCTTTTACTTCAGGCCCTTCCGACGATTTACCTTCCAAGGACGTCGGTACTTCTGAAACGCCATTGGTTTCTGAAGGTGTTTTCAGACTGACTACTCTTACAGTCAAAACGTTTTCCAAGTCGAAGACTCCCTCTAAATCGAAAAAGGCTTCACTTCAGTCTTCTGTTTAAGGCCCTATGCCTAAGAAACAGCTGCTCAAGATGGCTGAAGATTTGATTTCTCTTATCAGGGGTTCACAGCCTCCTCCTGACAAAAGGCCTAGACAAGAGGAAGATTCTGCTTCCTCTGAACAACTGTCTATTTCTTCGGATTCCTCTGAGGACCAAGACTATTCCTTCTCTCCTTATGAAGATTCTGATGCTGAGGACTCGATTCCCTCAGCATCCCCTCCAGAAGATTACTCTTTTGGGGAAACTTTACACACTGAGGGAACATTTTCACTGGGAAGGTCAGGATTACTCTGATTCCAAGAAAAGGCTCAGTTTCTTTTACTCCCCCAACACAGACCTCTAGCCATCCCTCCTGATGTTCTTCATCTCACATTGCTGCAGTCCTTACACTTGGGTAGTCCGCTGTCCTCGGTTGGCCCGAATATCAAAGTATTAGGCTGACGTCGGTCAAGGCGCTTAAGACTGACATCAGGACGTCAGGGTACAAATGCGCATGACCGACGTCATATCCCCAGTCTTTTTTGCCGCATGGTCCGATGCAGAAGCAGCGTTGCAAGTGCCGTTCGGCGTTCTGAAATTTTTCGAATTCGGAGTTTCAGACAGAGTCAAAGTTGGCTAAGTACCCGTTAGAATATTTTAGTTTTTCTTGCCTCAGTGGTTTACCGGATGTCAGAAAAAGTGAATAACTGTATTTCTTGTGGGAAGCAGATACCGCATAGAGATTATCATTCTTTGTGTATTCCTTGTTTGGGGCCTGAGCACGACGTTGTTGGGTGTCGCTTTTGTGCTAGGTTTAATAAGCGCACTATTAAGCGAAGGTTAGATTGTGCCAGGTTGGTCTTCGGGAAGCGGTGCAATTACAATATGCCGTCGGATGTTCCGATGCCCGCTTCGAAGAAGCGCAAAGACAAAGCAGCTAAACCCAGGCAAGAAGAGTCCGTACCGGATGCCGGTTCTTTGGAGGTGTCAGTGGAACCAGTGGTGCCACCGGAGACTTCTCAGGAGTCCCAGGGGGAGACTTTGATATTACAGGATGTGGCCTCTCAGGAGGCAGGTCAGGCTGAAGGGGCTTCTCAGGTTACTGTACTCCCCTCCCTTCCTAGGGTGGTTAGGCCTTCTCCTTCTGTTTCCAAGGCTTCTCCCAGAGGCAGGCCAGGTTTAGCTTCTGTTGGTGTCACTCCTAGTTCTTCAGGATCTGTGCCCAAGAAGCACATGCTCAAAATGGCAGAAGATTTAATTACTTTGATTAGAGGTTCTTTGCCCCCTCCTGATAAGAGGCCTAGGGTGGAACCAGAGTTGGGAGTTTTGAGCAGGTTTCGGATGTTTCAGAGTCTTCGACTGAAGACTTGCAGGAGTATTCTCCTTATTCTGATTCTGATGTGGATGATTCTACTCCTTCTGCTTCTCCTCCAGAGGATTTTTCTTTTTCAGAAACTCTTCATTCTATGAGGGAACATTTTAAGTGGGAAGGTCAGGATTTCTCTGATTCCAGGAAAAGGCTTAGGGAATTTTTGCTTTTACCCCAGCATAGGCCTTTGGCTATTCCTCCTGTTCTGGATGTTGTGGAAGATGCGTTTGCAGAGGCTTCACTTAATCCTGATTCTTTGCCTCCTGCTCCTGTTAAACCGGACAGGTATTACAGGGTGCCTGAAGCTCATAAATATCTGTATAAGAGTCCTAGGGCAGACCCAGAAACAGTTAGTCAGGGACCTAAGGGTGTCAAGGCCTCTGTGGTAAAAAATCCGGTTCCTCCAGATAAAGAGGCCAGAGCTTTGGATAGATGGGGAAAGAAAGTCTATACTTCCACCTTAGCTATGAGGGCTTTGAATTGCCAGTTTCACATGTTGAAATATCAAAACTATCTTTCTCAATTGAAGTCTAAGGTAGATGCTCTGGCGGAAGGCATTGAGTGTAAAGAATTACAAGATTTGGTACATGTTTCTGAACAGGTGGGTAAGCATTCTTTACAATGTGGATTTGATGCTGTACAGGCCTCGTCTAGGGTGGCTGCCACTGGGTCAGTTCGTAGGCACGCCTGGCTGAGGGATCAGAACTTATCTGACCATGTTAAGACAAGGATTTTAGATGCTCCTTTACAGTCTGATGTATTGTTTGGTTCACCTGTGGAGGCAGTTTTAAAGAAAATGGAAGACAAGGCTAAGTCTATGCAGACTGTTAAAGATTTTTTGCAAGTTCAGCCTCCTAAGTTTAGTAGGAATTGGCCTGCTAAGGGGTGGACGTACCCTTCTTATGATTCACAGTCTAGGGGAAGATCTAGACGTGGTAGGGGTAGAGCTCAGGGCTTTCAGACCTAGAACAGGGAGTTCACCTGCACAGTCTTCGGGTGAGGGCAGGGGCCAGTCCTTTCGTAAACAGGCCCAATGACCTACCTTTTCAGCTGCCAGAGCCTTCTTGTCTGGCAGCACCTTTGTGAGGAAGGATGGCACTCCTCAAAGAAAATTGGAGTTTAATTACCCAGGACAGATGGGTATTGGATATTATACACCAAGGTTACAGGTTTTATTTCCATACCTTGCGTCCTTTCAAAGGCATGCCAGACGTTCCTCCTCAGCAAAGAATAGAGGCTCACAAACAAATTTCTCTGCTGCTGCAAATAGGGGCCATACAGCCGGTCCCTCTGCCAGAAGTAGGCCTAGGATTTTATTCTCGCCTGTTCCTAGTACCAAAGAAGGGGAACACATGGAGACCAATTTTGGATGCATCTATCCTCAACACTTATCTGGACATTCCCAAGTTCAAAATGTTGACGTTACAACAGCTTTTACCTCTGCTGGGCAAGGATCACTGGATGGTGACTCTGGATCTCAAGGAAGCTTACCTTCATGTTCCTATCAGGCTAAGTTGCAGGAAGTATCTGCGTTTTCGAGCTGGGACTTCTCATTATCAGTTCTCTGCATTGCCCTTTGGCTTATCTACTGCGCCCAGAGTGTTCACAAAGGTTCTGGCTCCAGTGATAGCTTTCTTCAGGCTAAAAGGAATACAGATCTATCCTTGTTTGGACGATTGCCTGATTCTGGCCAAAGGAAGGGACGAGCTTCTTCATCATTTGCAATATGTGATAGCAGTGCTAAGATGCCTGGGGTATTCTGTGAACGAAATAAAGTCCAGTCTAGTACCCTCTCAAGACATGTGCTTTCTGGGTGTGAGACTGAATACAGCATCCCAGATGGCCTTTTTGACCCCGGACAAACATCTTTCCCTTTACTTCCATCAATTGTCTCATCAGTCCAGGCTGACTGCAAGGACAGTCCTTCAAGCCTTGGGGTTCATGGCATCTTGTATTCTGGTACTTCCCAATGCCAAACTGCATATGAGGAAGCTACAATGGTATCTCAAATGTATGGACACAGCACTGCCAAGATATGGACACTGTCATTCAGATAATACCTTGCATTCAAAAGGAATTTTTGTGGTGGGCTCAGGAATGTCACCTAAACAAGGGACTTTCTGTGACCCGGCCAGAGGCGAGTCAGATTCTAACGACAGATGCCTCAGACAAAGCTTGGGGAGCTCATCTAAATGGAAAGTGGATACAAGACACGTGGCCTGCCAGACTACAACATCTACATATCAACTTGAAGGAGATGTTAGCAGTCCAATTTGCATTAATAGCTTTCAAGGAGTTACTTCTTCCAGGGCAGGTGTTGATTCTAACAGACAACACAACTGTCATGTGGTACATCAACAAACAAGGGGGAACACATTCTTACCCATTGTGCAGGCAAGCAATGATTTTATGGGAGACTGCGCTCAGCTTGCAACTAACTCTTCAGGCAAGGTTTCTGCCGGGAGCACAGAACTCCTTAGCAGATGTGTTAAGCAGACAAATCATGGATCCCCACGAGTGGAAACTGGATCTTCATGTATTTCAAAGGTTGACAGTGTCCTGGGGAACTCCAGACATAGATCTGTTCGCTTCTCCACTAAACCACCAGCTGCCAAAGTTTTGCACAAAGAGGTTACATCACACAGCTTGGAAAGTGGATGCTCTTTCTTTCAGTTGGAAAAATCTTCATGTGTATGCGTTTCCACCTCTGCCTCTTCTTCCAGAGGTGCTCCTAAAGGTCAGACAAGACAAGCCAAGGATGATTTTAATAGCTCCAGATTGGTCTCGGCAGCACTGGTACCCATTACTGAGGAATCTGGTAAAGAAGCCTCCATGGCCTTTACCTTTGATTCCACACCTTTTGTCTCAGAGGGACGGTCACCTGCTCAATGTCAAGCTTCACTCTCCATCTAACAGCATGGCATATTCTGTTTTGAGACACAGCCGGTCTCAACTTCCTCAAGTTTTAAATGTGATTATGGAAGCTAGAAGACCTAGTACACGGAAAGTGTACGCAGAAAAATGGAAGAGATTTTTATTTTGGAGTGCAGCAAGGAATTTGGAGATTTCTGAGCCTAATTTGAGTGTGGCTCTTCAATATCTTACTGAGTTATTGGACAAAGGTTTGTCCTTCTCTTCCATTAAGATTCATGCTGCAGCAATTTCAGCTCACTATGATTGTGACCCACCATTGTTTTCACATCCTTTGTTCAAGCAGTTTCTCAGAGGGGCAAAGAATATAAGACCCCCACGTAGAGCTCCTACTCCTGCTTGGGATCTCAATTTTGTGTTGGAAAAACTTACTCTACAACCTTTTGAGCCTGCAGGTACAGCTGATTTAAAATATTTGTCATGGAAGACTGCTTTTTTGTTGGCTATTACTTCTGCAAGAAGGGTTTCTGAGTTGCAGGCCCTTATGGCAGTAGAGCCCTTTCTGATTTTCCATAAGGATAGGGTATCATTACGTACTAATCCTTCCTTTATGCCCAAGGTGGTTTCTAGTGTGGCTTTAAACCAAACTATTCATTTGCCTACTTTCTATGCAGATCCCCAAAATAAAGGGGAAAAGATTTTGCACACTTTAGATGTACATAGGCAGTTGCGTTATTATTTAAGCAGGACTAAGGATTTCAGGCAGTCTCAGCAGTTGTTTGTTTCTTTTGCTTTGAGTTCTCAGGGCAAGCCTGTGTCAAAGCAAACTATTTCTAAGTGGATTGGGTTTTGCATTTCTTTTTGTTATTCCCATCATGGCAAGGAGGTTCCAGCTGGGATTAGGCCTCATTCCACTAGGGCTACTGCCACTTCAACAGCATTTTTAAGGGGGGTGGCTACTAAGGATATTTTGGAGGCAGCTACTTGGAGTTCAGTGCATACTTTCTCTAAGCATTACCACCTTCCTCTCTACTCTAAATCTAGGGCTGGTTTTGCCACAGCCATTTTGCAAGGCATGTTGTCAGCTCCTGCTTCTTTATGATTTGCCAGCCTCCCTTACCTCTGCTTTGGGATTCTACCCAATGGTTAGGACTGCAGCAATGTGGAATGAAGAACATAGTACAGTTTTGTACCTACCATAAATGTAGATGTTCGAGGATCCACATTGCTGCAGTCCAATTTACCCTCCCGCCTTCTCCTCTGTGTTTAGGGGTGGTGGTGTGAGTTGCTGTATATTATTGTACATCATATATATATATATATATATATATATATATATATATATATATATATATATATATATATTGTATATAAGTTTGGTGCAGGGCTTTTTGGTGTTTTGGTTTGGGTCTTGTTTTTTTTTAGGGTCTTCTGACATCTGGGGCAAGAAAAGACTGAAGATATGGCGTCGGTCATGCGCATTAGTACCCTGACGTACTGACGTCAGTCTAATGCGCCTTGACCGACGTCAGCCATATACTTTGGTATTCGGGCCAACTGGACAGCGGACTACCCAATGGTTAGGACTGCAGCAATGTGGATCCTCGAACATCTACATTTATGGTAGGTACAAAACTGTACTTTTCTTCTTTCTCTGGTGGGGAAGTTCGTACTCCTATAGCTGCCCTTAGGTTATTGAAGGCCTTTCTTCGGGACGCTTTCATTCTATGCGTCATGCTTTAAGATCTCCTCCTGCCATGAGATATTGCTACTGTTTTTTGCAGTTTTTGGCAGGTCCCCCTTTGAATTTGCGGCTAAAGTGCAATTGAAGTTTGTCATGGAAGACCCTTTTTGTTGGCTTAGTTCTACCACGAGAATTTCAGAATTCCACCTATTGTCTTCCAAACCTTTTCTAGTCTTTCACAAAAACAAGATTGTCTGAGGACCAATCCATCCTTCCTAAAGTAGGCTCTGAATAGCTTCTCAAACTGTCCATAAATTTGCTAGTCCCCCCCCCCCCCCCCAGATTTCTTCAAAAGGGTGACTATAGCTTGCATTTGTTTAGATGCTCATTGCCAGCTGTTTTACTTGCACCTCACAACACCTTACATGAAATGAAGTCTGGTCAGCTGTTAGTTTTTCAAAATCCAAATTGGGATAAGTGGTATTCAAAGCCACCTCGTCTGTCTGGACTAGCTCAATGTATTTCCTTTGTCTACCAAGAGGAAAGGGTTATCACTCCCTTCAAAACCCTAAAGCATATAAGACCTGTGACCTCATCTACAGCCTTTTTCTCTAGGGTCCCAATAAATGTTTGCGCTGCTCCTTCCTGGCCAGAAGTCCATATTTCATATCTCATTACAAATTGGAGGAGCTTCATTCCAGGTCCTCCTTTGAGCTGTGTTCAGGAATATCCTTCCATGAGACCTTCCAAAGGTTAAAGTAGGTGGGGACTCTGTCCCATATTTAGAGGAATGAATGAGACAGTTGTGTACTCACCATAATGCTAGATCAGTGTCCTATTCTGTCCATTCCTCTACCCTTCCCAGTAATTTTTGTTAGAAGTAATTTTTCATCCTAGAATTTCTTCGAGATGGAGCTAACTGACCTTGCCTTGGTTCCTGAAGGTTTAAGCTGTCTCCACCTATTTCCTTCCTTGGCAGACATGTGTTTCTTCACCATATTGTATGTTTAAGTGAGTATTTCTTATTGGAGTTTTTTCTTTAGTTTGGCCACTTAATACCCATTTGAAAAAAAAAAAAATGAGTTAACTTGTGCTGTGCATAGGGATTGTGGGTAGGGGGGTACCTGAGCACCAGAGCATAAGCTCTGAAGTGGCCAAAATGTGCTTTATCTGATCAAAGACCTGTGTATAGAGGAATGGATGGCATATGACAACGGAGATCTGTTATGGCAAGTATATAACTTTCGTTTTCCCATCCATAGACCTAAGCTGCTTTTAAACTCGGACAGGGATGAACTTTGTTTTATTTAAGTTTGACTTGGGAAGTCCACCGGGGCAAGAAGAGCCAGTTTTCAGCGGAGGCTTGGGGAGAAAAGCTTCACAATTGCAAGTTCACATGTTTACAAAAGGACATGGTTCATACAGCACAATCTTGTAGTTTATTGGCTGTTTTGGGCTAATTTCTAGCTCTTTCCAGTCCCCTGTATATAAACCCGCTTTAGTGTGTTTTTTCGCTTGTTCCAACTCTGCAACAGCTCCTCGTGGTCCTGCAGAGTGGTGCTAGCAGCAGAAAGACTAAGAGTGACTCTTACCAAGATTTAAGTATATTTTACTGCTATTACCTGTGCGACCGACTATTCTCGCCGAAAAGCGAGCTCAATCTGCTCTTTTGCCTGTTTTAAGCTTGTTTTTGCAAATTTCATACCTGCACTTTTAAAGTTTGTCATTTGTTTGAATTTAACTGTTGAGGCTGCTCACTCAAGTGCGCTAGCCTGTGTTAAGTAATTACTGTGCATTTTCTGCTGTTTGTCTTGTAAAAAAAAAGAAAAAACAAAAAAGTCCCTGTTTTCCGCCTTTCCTGACCTAGAATAGTCCCTAATACAGGCATTGCTGTATTCTGGACTTTAGAATAGTTCCTGTGTTGCCCATTTCCTTACTTGGATAGAAGGAAGCTTCTTTGTTCACCAGTGGGAGTGGGGAGCTTTGAGCAGCCTATCTGTCCCTGGAGGAGTGATCTCGGCACAAGAATCTTGTTTATTGGCCGTTTTGGGCTAATTTCTAGCTTTCAAGTCCCCTGTATAAAAACCCGCTTTGGCACGGTTTCGCACGATTTTGTGCATAGCACAGCATCTGGCAGCGCCGCTCATTCGGGCTTAAACCATTCTCGGTTCCACAGTCTACTCTTCACTTTTTCCCTTAGATCTGCTCTATCAAAGTAAGGACGCTACTTTCAACCTAAAACCCAGCACTTGCTCATATAAGTTAGCACCAATAAACTCAAAGCACTACTTCCTCATATACTCCCTTGGAGTACTCGTCCCCTATTGGTCTTTTTTGGTCGGTTATAAAGGAGTTACTTATACTAAACCGGCATGTCCAAAGGTCAGTTGCTGGCTTCCTCTCCAGCCCAGCTGGTGAATCTGGGAATCCTGAGGCATTGTTACAACTGTTTCATGTACACAGACAACCCTCTCCTCCTCCCAACAAGTACTAATATATTCGAGAGATGCAACTATATAGCCAAACTGGAGGCTAAGCTCTCTCAACGCAGTACTGGCACAGCTAGTCAGGAGAAGGTAACCACACACCACAAATCCAGTCGCACATAGACCTACCACATCAGCAAACCAAACACATAAACACACTAAAACATACTCTGAGGCTCTAAATACAAATCAGCCTAAACAGCAGAGACCTCCAAAGCAGACATCCAAGCAACCACTACCCCAAAACAAAACTAGTGTTAACACGTACTTCAAAGTCAGTGTGCCAAACAGTCACAGCCCTTAAGGCTTAACACACCTGATACACTTGTAATAAGTGACTCTATTGTCAGACACACTGATGTCCCACTCACCAGGCTGAACAAGGAGAAGGTCATGGTGAGCTACCTGTCGGGCGCCAGGAACTGCCACATAACACAAGCACTCGGGTCACTCCAAAGCAAGTACAAATATGACTGTCATTGTCCATGCTGGTGTGAATGACCTGAGACTTACCTCCCCGGACTACATGAAGAGAGACATAGATGAGCTCTCTGATCATGTAGCCCAGGCAGTTATGACCCTGACCTTGAGTAGCATCTTGCCTTCACCAAGAATGATGCCACAGTATAAAGAAAAAATTATCAATTTTAACAATTGGCTGAAGTTCTCGTGTCGTTCAAAGGGGATCCAGTGTCTGTCACCCTGGGATGACATGCTCGACAAGCTACGTTGCTTTGCTAGGGACGGCTTGCATCTGTCACCTCTGGGTTTTCGGATACTGGCAAAGGCTCTTGCCACCCTCATAGTGCTTTTTTTAGGCAAGGCTCAAAAGACAAACCCACCTCCATAGACAATACAAGGAAAAATAAACGAAGGGTAATGCTACTCAACGCCAGAAGTCTAAACCTCAAAATGCAAGCACTCAAAGCTCTCCTCAATGTGGAGAATATCGAGGTCTGTACAGTAACAGAGACCTGGTTCAAGAGAGCACCCCAGCACTTCCAGGTTATACCTCATGCCATGCTTTTCGGCCCCAAAACTTGGACTGAACCACAAAGGGAGGGGGAGTATCCATATTCATCAAGGATACCCACACCTCCAGGTTAGTGGCAATGCACAAAGCATCTGAGACCATCCATGTGCAACTAACAGTGGACAAAACTGCCTTTCAGTTTATAGCCTGCTACAGACCACCATCCCAAACTCTGGAATCTCACCTGGCTTTCCTGAAAACACTGGAGAATATGATGGTCTCTCCAAACACCTTTATATTGGGTGACTTCAACTACCCAAACATAGACTGGGAGCAGCCCAAACACCCTAGCCCAAAGGTTCCTAAAATTTATAAACTCAAATGCTATGGAACAACTAGTCACCACTCCCACAAGAGGGGAAAACATACTGGACTTGATCATCACAAACATGGGGACTCTATGCTCCACACCAGAGGTATACCCCTCATTGGTAAGATCTGACCATAAATTAATCTCTGGACATCCACCTCCCAACCCAGAAAACCAGTGAAAAACTTATCGAAAGCTAATTTCACACCTCAAAACAGAGGTGAAATTATTCAAAGCCCCTGAGCCAGTGGACACTACGGCCCAAACTGCAGAATCCTTTATAAACGCATTCTATGGACACCTTCAGGAATGCATGGATCATGCAGTCACAAACAAAACCAAGACCCAATCCTCCAAAGGCAGGCGTCCTGTCTGGTGGACCCCAGCCATAAATAAGCTATACAACAAAATGAGGAAGCTACTACAGGATAGAGCAAAATCCCTAAAAAGGAAGGCATCACTGATCAGTACTAGCAAAAAACTATGGTCCCTCGTGAAATCATCCAAGGCCAGCTTCGAGAGAAAAATTGCATGTGACACTAAAGAAAATCACAAGGCCTTTTTTTAGTTATGTTAGGAACCTGGGTGGCAACTCCCAGATATGTTCGGAGTTGGTCCAAAATGACAAAAAATACACTGAACCCACAGATATTGCCAACATCCTGGCGGACAGGTTCAGTGCAACCCCCCCCCCCCCCAAAAGAGAAAATATCTATCCCAGCAGAGAGTTGTCTCCCTGGCATCTCAGATGCTTAGGCGAGAACTGCCCTCTCCAAAACAAAAAACACAGCATCAATGGGACCGGACGGCGTCCCGGAATGCGTCCTACACTAGCTCCAAGAAGAGCTTGAACCTCATATAAAGTTACTGTTATCTCAGCCTTACTACCGGATATGTACCCAAGGAATGGCGTACAGCAACAGTGGTCCCACTCCACAAAGGTGGTGCCTCAACGCACCCTGGAAACTATCGCCCCATAAGCCCGATTAGCCTGGTCTGCAAAGCAATGGAGCGGATCATCATGGTCATGGAACACTTAGACATTGGGGACCTACAGACGCTAGATCCTACCCAGTTCGGCTTAAGGGCAGATCCTGCCTCTTGATCCTGGTCGACTTCTTCGAAACGGTCACCAAGGCCATAGATGAAAGGAAGGTAGTCCACACAGCCTACCTGGACCTCACCAAAGCCTTCGACACCATACACCACTCTGGCATCATAAATAAGCGCTCCAGCTTGAATATCAACCCCTGTGTCATAAGATGGGTTGCAAACTGGCTCGAGGACAGAACCTACATGGTCAGAATTGCGGGAGCCGTGTCAGACTCTAAACCAGTTACAAGTGGTGTCCCACAGGGCTCAGTCCTGGGACCGGTCTTGTTCGGTATATATTTTTCTGAGGTACAGGCCAACACAGGAGGACTATGGCTGACGAAGTTCGCAGATGACTGCAAACTGGGTGCCATAATAGACTCTCCAGCTGACCAACATCCTCCAAAAGGGTCTCTGAGACGGATAACTGGTGCCAAAGTCTTGGCCTGAAGTAAAACGCCAAAAAGTGTATAGTCATCTCCTTTGGGGAAAAACAAAGTGCCCATAAATTACCACATAGGCGGTAATCCATTAAGTATGGAGGAAGTAATTGGGGATCTGGGAACCCAAGTTGATAGTAATCTCTCCTTTGTCAACCACGTTGCCAAAGTGGTTAGAAAGACTTTCTATATAGCCCACCTTATGAAAGGATTCACATCTAGATCAAGGGAGGTCATTGTGCCCCTTTACTCATCACTCTTCCGGCCCATAATTGAATACAGTGCCCCATTTGGGATGTACCTTACCAAACACCTGCAGCAACTGGAAAGACTCCAAAGGTACCTCAAGAGGATCAAGGGTCTCAAACAGATGACCTATGCTGCTCGGTTAAAGAAATTCCAGCTCTACTCAGTTGCATGCCGCCTACTTAGAGGCGATCTGTGCCTGACGTCTAAAGCCATGTCCAACCCAGAATTAATAGGCATGCTCCACCTCAAAAAATCCAAATCCACTAGAGCTACGCGCTCAAGGGACTTGAATCTCAACACAGAAATTAATAGGACATGCTGGAGAGACAGATTTATAACCCAAAGGCTCCCAGCACTCTGGAATAGAATCCCTGTCCACATCAGGCAGAGCCCTTCACTGACTCTCTTCAAGAGGAATCTTTAGTGGATGGGAGATCGTAGATTTACCTCGGATCACTTGTGTCACTACTAGACAGAGGCACAGTAAACTAACCTAAAAAAGGGCACAATTAAATGAATATTTTTGTTATAAACTCAATTGTAGGTTTAACATTTCAAAATATATGGCTTACTAGCCATTAGGTTAGGAAAATATGCATGGAGAGGGTAATAGTATGAGATTGGAGAGTAGCGCAATAGATATTAGAAAATTAGGTTTTAGTAGGGGAGGGATTGTTTAGGATGGGATGAAGTAATAGTAAAGGTAGTTGGATGAGTCAGTGCAAGGTGGAATGAGGGGGGGTTAATTTGGAGCGTGGCAAGGGCATTCCCATTTTGAAGAAATATGAGTGTAGCAGAGATTTGAAATTTTGTATGGTTAGGTAGGTTGCGTAGGTGTGTGGAGAGTTCTACTGTTTAGGTAAGGAGTGGGGACAGCAGTAGATAGCCAGAAGGTCATGCAGGTTTGTCGACCTGAAGGAGATTTTGTGTTTTGGGTCTGTGAGTGGTTGGGAATGTACGGTTTTAAGGAAGTAGTGAGAGTTGGGTAGTTGGCAGGTTTAAAGATGAGCTTATGTGGATGGGGAGTCTTCCTCAACAGCGGTATCCTGTGCGAGATTTACCTGTCCCTTCAAACTGTTATGTTGATCCAGGAGAGGTTTGGATTCCTAGACGGTACTTCTCATGCAATTTGATTTGGTGATATACAGGAAATCCATCAGTAATGGGTCCTGGAACCCAGGAAGGGGTGGGGGGGTGTAACTGATCCAGTAAGAGTAGGTCTGTCCTTGGTAACCAGACAATTTGGTGGTGATGCGCTGTTAATTATACAGTAAAGACTCACTAGTTTTCAAAAGCAAGCACACTGACTGGACAGCCCAACCAAGCGAGCCTGTTGTAAATCGCACATACACCAGTAGACAATTCCATCTGCTGAAGTACTATTGAGCAAACGGACTTTCTGTTCTGTCTGTGCTGAGGGACAGAACACAGTATGAGAAAAATAGGGTACATTCTGCAAATCAGAAATATTCCTGATTTTCCTTACTTTTTTGTGCTGCTTGTCATAAAAGCTAATTTTGTCCATTTTTAAACTTAACATAATCTCCATTGCCATTTATTTTTTTTCAGCATTGCTTCTCATGTACTGTGCATACGTATGGGAGTTGCATTCCCACTTCTGCAGACTACAGTATAGGGAAGAGAGCGGAAGACTGAAGTGCCTTTATACGAATACATAATTCAGAAAAAGTGAACAGATTTTTTTCTTTAACGGCCATAATCTACTCTTGTGTTGAGTACAACTGGATTTTACCCATGGTTGTCTTTGTTTAATCACTGTCTTTGCCCTCGTTATCAAATCACACCAATTGCAGGTAAATTCTGATACAGCCACACACAGTTGAGTTATTAGTTCAGTAGAAAATGATTAACATTTAAAGTTTTACTAGATTCTCTGGGAAACTGTATCAACACGTTGGTTTAATTTACCAGGAGTAATCAAAACCTGTAAAACATTGCATTTAGAGGGAAGTGGAGGACAGACCCTTAGGAGCAAAGGCCACATGACATTGCTCTAGCTGCTCACTGTGGAGGTTGTTTTTGCGTGTGGATGGTTTGGGTCCATAGTCCAGAGCGATAGTACATATTTTGTACATGCTGTTTAAGACTAGACTTTCATTATTTTATTTCTAAACAAGTGACTTGTGTTGATGTGTTTTGAATTGTTTGGAGGTTACTGGTATAGTTGAAAGAGATTGTAGTTCTGGTCCCTCACAAGAAGCATTAATTACGGTCACCAGTGGTTGGAAAAGCTATAGAGTTTGACTGCTAAATTCCCCGTCTGTGCTGGATCTTGAAACCTAATTGTTGCATATAAATTGTATTTCTTTAGTAATATTTAGAAATTTATTTGAATGCTGGAAGAGTTCGCTTGCTCCATTTTTCTCCAACTGCGTAGTGTTGTCCAAAGTGAAAGTATTTCCTCCGTTACTATGACCTTAACAAGACCCAAATACTGATTTTAATAGTTTGTATGTAATTGTTGACCAAACAGTTGTCGCACCAAAATTAAGTGAAGCCCAGTCTTAAAATTCTGTCTACTTTGTTCTTTACACTCTGAACATTTCACTTAACATCTAAAGAAGTCATGTATGTAAATTTGCATAATGCCAAAGTGATCCTAACAGGTTGGCCTTTTCATTGACGTTTAAAGTATGATCTTGTATTTTACTTAATATTTTAAAATAAAAGTCGTAGTTCAGTGTTAGAACAGTTTTTGGCACTTTCCTGAGCTCTTTTGTGGAACTTTCATTTATTTATCTTTACAGATTGAATTTTGAACCAGTTTTCCTTTACAGTATTAAGTGTTTAAATCACCATATAAATTACATACTAAGAATGTTCTACACAAACCAATTTAAATCCTTCATCTGTCTGAATCTTCCTTTATCTTCACATTATTGCTTGTTGAAAAGTGTTTTTTATGGTTTGTTGTGTCTTTCGGCTTTTCCCAGTTAGGGGTCGCCACAGCGAACTCCGGTCTGCTAATGATTGGCAGTTGATTTTTACGTGCCGGCTTGCCAGGCCTGGCGTACAACCTTCAACAAAGGTACGCCCATTCACGCACGTCTCCACGCCGAAGACGCTCTAGCTGAGAATTGAACCGGACAGCGTCTTACTGAGGTGACAACGCTACCGCAGCACCACCACAGTAATATAAGAATTTTGCTAAATCTTTTTAAACCAAGGGAAAGAATTTTGACCAATGGGCAGTCATTTCTTGAAAACTTAATTTTGTTGTAAAGCCTCATAATTGGAATAAAGCTGATACCTTCTCCAGTGTTGAGTGTCCTTTGCATAGTGCAATAGCCCTTTGTGGGTAGCCCTGAGGTGGTACCATCATTGTGGGAGCCACTGTGCATTCCCCATGTGAGTACATAGTCTTTTCCATCCACAGTGCGGATTACTGGGGTCTATATTAGAAGACACTGCTTAGGTGATCGAACACCTAAACATCTATCTAATATCGAACCGCACAATGTCGAATGTCCCAGGGAAACAAGTCCCTCGGCCACAACACAAAATTTTACTTTGCATCTCAATTAAGTAGGGATGCTGTGCCCCCCACCCTCCTAAATATACAAATTTTGAGATCGCTCAACAGTAGGGAAGTAGACTGGCGAACGACCAAGAGAAGTCTTTTCCTGCGTTAAATTGGCCGTTCGCAGTTTTTCTTTCGATATTAGAAGATCTATGTTTAGGTGTTCGATCACCTAAACATTTGGTCTTCTAATATAGACCCGATTACTGCATGCACTTTTTGGAGGAAGAATGCCTATTTCAGGGCAGTCTTGCATCGATAGACATTTGTATTTGAGGAGTTGGTCTACTTTGTCCTCCTGGTTAAGTATGCCTGTCCTCCCCCTTACCAAGCCCATCAGATGCTGAAGCCAATAAAACCTGAGTTGTCTGTTGCAGTTGGATTTATCTGCCAGTGGAGCTGCTAGTTCTGCTAAGATGTAAATTGATTAGTTGATGTGTTATATTTTATTAAGTATAAAATCTAATTGTATTTAAGGTTTATAAAAAGTGTTTATTTTGTGGTTTTAAATTTGATATAAAATTGTGTGATTATAAGTAGCAGTGAATCTTGTTACTCATAAATTTGTTGGCAGCTCTTGCTTGATGTAATATGTCCACTTCAAAACTAGGATTAGCTGCACCAGGCAGTTCGTGTGGTAAAGCTTTATGCAGGGTGATTGCTTCCCTAGCACTAGCACCTGTAGTGCTCTGCATCTCTCTACTTCCCCCGACTTCATGTCCGAGAAGCAGCGTCAGAGTTTCTGATAGTCTCTTATTCTTAACATTGAGGTCGGATCATTTTTTATTTTTGTCATTTGAATTGCTGCTTCTCCCTTACTCAGTCTAGGACTGTTTGTTTCTTTCGGCTTTTCCCGGTTAGGGGTTGCCACAGCGGAACTCCGGTCCACTAATGATTGGCAGTAGATTTTGATGTGCTGGCTTGCCGGGCCTAACGCACAACCTTCAACGAAGGAACGTCCATTCACAAATGCCGCCACACAAGACGCTCTCACTGAGAATCGAACGGGCAACGTCTAATTGTGAGGCGACAATGCTACCGCAGCACCAGGACTGTGGTCCTGTTTAATGTTGCAGTGTAGGTTTTTCTGCTTGGGTGCCTCTCATTGCTGTTGCGTGTACTGTGATTAGTACTTTTGCTCTCACTTGCTTTTGTAGTCGATGGGTGTATTTATGAAGGACAGACCAGAAAAAATGCCAGGATTAAGGAGGGTGGATGTGAAAAAATGTGGGCAAAAGATCCCAACTTAAGGTGTGTACAGTTTCTGTAACTTGTTTAAGAATGGATCATTTGAGTGCTTTACTTTGGGTGTGTTGCATTCGAATCAAGATTGATTAATGAATGCAAGAAACAAGTCTTATTTGACAGTACAATCTTCTCCCTTCTAGACATCTTAAATTCACCCAAAGAAACGTGGAATTGAAGATGAGGGGTTTTTCTAAGTCATTTTCTAGGGCTTCTCATGTTCTTTTTGATGCCTGTAGAGGTAGAGACTGTCTCCTCCTAATGTAGTGGTTTGACATACTGCACAAGTCAGGCCTGCTACTTTGTGTTTGAGGTGCAGGTTTCTGTCATGGGTTTTCTTTTCTAGAAAAATGCACATTTCTCATGTCTGAAGCAGTGTTATCTAAGCTTATTACTTTTCTGTAGGCCTCCTTTAGCTGGCTGTTAGGTCCTTTTGCTTTCTGCATTCCCCTTTGTTGGTGAATCTGGACTGGAAGAATTTGATGGTAAAGGTACAGATTAAAGTAAAAGCTTTTGTTAACCATCTAGTTCCAGGTTGATGGAAAATAGTTCCGTTGCCCCCTCTTCAGCTGTGGTATAGTTGAAGTTTATGTTCATCACTTAAAGTACCTTCAAATTCAACCATTTTTATTTGGTAGTGTCTACAGTTGTATTCAATGCTGAGCACAGAAGATAGGTTTGAGTTCTACGTAATATGCCTGTGACAGGCAAATAAGCAAATGCAAACACTGTTGAGATGACTTGAGAATAGAAGGCCTGAAGATTAAGCTTTATTCATTGTGCATTTGAACTAGTTTAGCTGCAATAAAAAAAAACAATGTTAGTAAATGTACAAAAGATGAAAGCAAAATCATTGCATTCTCCACCAAAATGTTGAGTGAAGAAGTAGAGGTATTGGTGTCAGTGAAGGGTGATAGAATGGTAGAAAGCAAAACACTTCACATAAGCTTCTCTGTTGTGCAAGTTATAGGGACGTACTCTCTGTTGAACTAAAGTGTCTAGGCTATTTGAATCAATATGCGAGTTGGAAGAGAGGGTAGAATCAGAAGTGGTGATTTTGTAATTGTTGTGGCAAAACGGCATTCATTGCTTTGTCTGTTCAATCGTTCGGGTTGCCGTGCTCTTTGGCTGTTGCAGATTAGTAGTTTGTGACCGTTAAGTGTTATCTTTGACCCAGAGTGCTAGCTGAATGATGGAAACTGTCTTCTGTTTTCCGTTGGCAAGTTGAATGTGTGTGCTGAGTATTGTGATGCATGAGATGTTCGTGTTTCACTGTTGCAGTCATTACAATTGGGTTATCCTGCTGGCAGGTTACCCGCAGTTGGCCCGAGTTCCAAAGTCTAGGTCCGGCATCTGTTGCTGTCGCCTCCTCTGATGACAGTGCGCCAGGGATATAAAAGATGCAGCAGACACTTCAGTCTTTCTTGCTGTGCAGTGCCCGAAGCAAAAGCAGTTCGCAAGTGACGGTCGGCTGACACCTGAGACTTTCAAATTTGAATTTCAGATCTGAAGTCTTCATTAAAGCGAAGTACCCCGCTGGGGAAACTTTTTTTCTTCCTCCAGACTGATGTCAGAAAAATGTAATTGCATTTCTTGTGGGAAGCAAATACCTCAAGGATTTTCATTCTTACTGTATTCCTTGCCTAGGCCCTGACCAAGACGTTGCTAGTTGTCGGTTTTGTGCTAGACTTAACCAACGCACTATTAAGCATCAGTACGATTTTGCATTTGATTACTTTGGCAGATGATTCAATTATATAATGCAGTCGGAACAGCTGACTACCGGAGTTTATAAAAAGTGCAAAGAAAGACTGGCATCAGAGGTCCAAAACCGACTAGGCTTCTGCTAGGCCTGTCGCCAGTTCTCAGTGAGGCACTTTCGCAGTTCCTGACGCCCACTACCTCTGAGCCGCAGGCTGCTTCTGACTCCCATGTGGAGCTGACTAGGCTGCTGGAAACTGAAAGTATTGGACACACTGAAACTATTCCCTCAGATGGGTCCGGAGCCGCTGAGCAGGCATCTGCTTTTGAGGGTGTTTTCAGACCTACACAGTTATATGGGAAACCAACTTCAGCTTCAAAGACTAAAGCAGCTTTAAAGACAAGTACAGCATTCTCCTGGACAGGCCACCATGCCTAAAAAAAACAGCTGCTTAAAATGGCCGAAGACCTAATTGCTTTAATCAGGAGTTCCCATCCCCCTCCTGATAAGAGGCCTAGGCAAGAGAGAGAATGAATCTTCAGATCAGGTTTCCATTTCCTCTGATTCCTCTTCTGAACAGGAATATTCTCTTCCTCCCTGAGGATTCTGATGCTGAATCTATCCCTTCTGCCTCTCCTGAGGATTATTCTTTTGGGGAAACGCTGCATACTATGAGGGAGCATTTCCACTGGGAGAGCCAAGATTACTCGGAATCCAAGAAAAGGCTCAGACTTACTTTTATTACCTCGGCACAGGCCCCTTGCTATCCCTCCTGTTTTACACATTGTAGATGTATTTTCAGAGTCCAGTCCAGTCTGTCTCCAGACTCTACCACCAGCTCCTGTTAAGCCAGACAGATATACTACAGGGTTCCTGATTTCACTTACATTTCTTTATAAAAACCCTGCTGCTGACCCAGAAAGTGTCTCTTAGGGGGTCTCAAAGGGGTCAAGGCTTCCACTGCAAAAAACCCTATTCCGTCTGATAGGGTTTCAAGGGCCCTGGCCAGATGGGAGAAAGATTTATACTTCAGCTACCTTGGCTGTAAGAGCTTTAAATTGCCAGTTTCATATGCTTAAATATCAGCAATATCTTATGTCACTGCTTAAACAGAAAATGACAAATTCAGAATGCGCAGAAAACAAAGAAATGCAGGATTTATTGCATGCAGCTGAACAAGTGGGAAAGCATACTTTGCAATGTGGTTTTGATTCTCTAGAGGCTTGCTGCAGGGCTGCTGTTACAGGTTCTGTCATTAGGAGGCATGCTTGGTTAAAAGAACAGAATCTGCCTGAGCATGTTAAAGCAAAACTATTAGATGCTCCATTATAGCATGATACTTTGGTGTTAAAGCAGAAGAGGTGTTGAAGAAAATGGAGGACACAGCTAAATCTATGCAAACAGTCAAGGATTTCTTGCAGGTACAGCCTCCCAGATTTAGCAGGAACTGGCTTACAAAGAATTGGATCTTTCCAGTGTCAGACAGGCCACAGAGGCAGATACAGACGCCCCAGAGGCAGATCACAGCCCCAAGGTTTATACAGGCCTAAACAATGGGGTGCTTCTACCTCCAAAAGCAGAGAGGAAAAATCACAGCCATACAGGAAACAGTCTCAATGACTTCCCCTGCCAGCACCAAGCAATTATCTTCTGGCAGCCCCTTTGGGGGGAAAGCTAGCATTTTTTCACAAAATTGGCACATGATCACCCAAGACAAATGGGTCTTAAATATTGTATCACAAGGCTACAGGTTCCACTTTCACACCCTGCCAAGGCCAAACGGTATGCCATACCTGCCACGCAATCAGTGGGCAGAGGCACAAAAACAAGTTTCATCCCTCATGGACATGAGAGCCATTCAGCTAGTACCACAGCAAGAGCAAGGACTAGGATTCTACTGAAGGCTGTACTTGTGCCCAGAAAGGACAAAGCCTGGAGACCAATACTGGACCTGTCTATCCTAAACACATTCCTGGATATTCCAAAATTCAAAATGTTAACTCTGCAGCAGCTTCTGCCCATGCTGGGCAAGAAGGCTTGGCTTGTGACTTTAGACCTAAGGGGCATACCTGCATGTCCCAATCAGACAATCATGCAGAAGATACCTCCGATTTATAGCTGGCTCAATGCATTACCAATTTTCTGCACTGCCCTTTGGCTTGTCTACTGCGCCCAGGATCTTCACAAAATGCCTGGCACCAGTAATTGCGTTTTGCAGACAAAGCGGAATACAAATATATCCTTACTTGGACAACTGCCTTCAAGCAGAGAACAAGGACATTATACTACAGCATCTGTTTTTTTGTAAAAAGATTACGAACAGGTCTAGGGTACACAGTAAACGAAAAGAAATCAACTCGTACCCTCTCAAGAGATATTCCTGGGTGCAAGCTTAAATACGACTGCCCAGATGGCTTATCTCACACCAGACAAAGACAGACAAATGACTACTTATTTCAAAATGTTGGCAACAAAGACCCAGTTATCTGCAAGAAAAATTCTGCAGGCTTTGGGCTTCATGGCATCTTGCATTCTGCTAATTCCATATGCAAGACTGCATAGGAGAAAACTTCAAAGGTATCTAAAAAGTGTTCGGACTCAACATTGCCACAGCCTGGAAACAATAATTACCCTCATTCCCTGCCTGCAACAAGAGTTTCAATGGTTGGCAAAAGCCTGTCACCACAACACGGGACAGCCATTCACCTTACCCCCACAGCCAGGCAGACATTGACAACAGATGCATCAGATTATGCCTGGGGGGCCCATATGGCAGGAAGATGTATTCAGGGCATATGGTCCAAGTCAAATGCATCTGCATATCAATCAAAGATGCTGTCTGTTCAGAATTCCCTGACAGCCTTCAAGGATCTACTTCATCCAGGACAACTATTGGTAAGGACGGACAATACTGCAGCTATGTGGTACATAAACAAGCAGGGAGGCAAACATTCTTACCCCCTCTGCAAGCAGGGAGGCAAACATTCTTACCCCCTCTGCAGGCTAGCCATGAACTTGGACACAGCATTGACTTGCCAAGTGCATCCGCAAGCACAGTTCCTGCCAGGAAGGACAAAATACTCTGGCAGACGAACTAAGCAGAAACCTAATGGATCCCCACGAGTGGAAATTGTATCCACAAATCTTTCGCACGATAAGGAACTGGGGATGCCCGGACATGGACCTATTTGCCTCCCCTCACAGCTGCCAACTACAGAGATTCTGCACAAGGACTTATGACAAGCAAGCATGGAAAGAGGACGCTCTAGCTTTCAGCTGGAAAAACCTAACAGTGTATGCCTTTCCTCCTCTGCCTCTCTTCCTCAAGGTCAGACAAGAGAAACCAAAAATTATACTGATTGCCCCAGACTGGCCCCGTCAACACTGGTGCCCAATCCTAAAGAGCTGGTCTCAATGCCCAGCTTGGACATTACCTCAAATTCCTCATTTATTGACCCAACAGGACAGTCAGATACTGCACAGCCAACTCGAGACCTTAAACCTGGCAGCATGGCGGATAATGTAGACATTCAAGACGCACCTCTCTAAATCAGTGATGGATGTTATTTAGGAGGCCTAGCACCAGAAAATCTTATGCGGAAAAATGGAAGAGATTCTGCTTGGAACCAGGCACAAGGTTTTGACTATTGTTCCAAATATTCCTCAGTTTTTGCAATACTTAACTGAGGTGCTTGATAAAAGCCTTTCCTTTTCATCAATTAAAATACATGCCTCTGCCATTTCAGCTCATTACAATACAGAACCACCTATTTTTTTCTTATCCATTACTAAGGCAGTACCTCAGAGGCGCCAAAAACATAAGACCCCCAAGGGAGAGCACCAATACCTGCATGGGACCTCAACTATGTCTTGGAAAAACTCACACTGCCTCTGTTTCAGCCGGCCTCTGCAGCTGATATAAAATTCTTATCCTGGAAAACAGCTCTGCTCCTAGCAATAACCTCTGCTAGACAAGTCTGATTTACAGGCACTCATGGCTATGGAACCTTTTTATCATTTTCCATCCCGACAGGGTTTCTCTGAGGACAAAACCCTACATTTATCCCTAAGGTAGTGTCCAGTGTGGCCCTTAATCAAAATTTATTTGCCTACCTTTTATCCAAACCCGCAGAAGAAGGGTGAGAGAATTCTGCATTCTTTGGACATTCACAGGCAGCTACACTTCTACTTGGACAGAACCAAGTCTTTCAGAAAGACTGAACAACTAGTGACATAGGCTTTCCTTGTGATCCTGCAGCATATCTCAAAGCAGACTATTTCAAAGTGGATAGGCCACTGCATTCGTTTCAGCTATTCACATCATGGCAAATCAGTGCCTAAGGGCATTAGGCCACATTCAACCAGAGCAGCAGCCACTTCAGCCTTCCTCGGAGGAGTACTGGCCAAAGACATCTTAGAGGCTGCAACTTGGAGTTCAGTGCATACTTTTACAAAGCACTATCACTTACCTCTCTACTCTAAATCCAGGGCAGGCTTTGCCACTGCAGTTCTGCAGGGCCTTGTAGCCTCTCCTAATCCTATTTAGCACCAGCCTCCCAACTTTAGCTTTGGGATTCAACCAATTGTAATGACTGCAACAGTGAAACACTATGAACATACTATAGTTGTGTACCTACCATAAATGTAGATGTTGGAGTGTGTTCACTGTTGCAGTCCAGGTTACCCTCCCATCATCCCCCTTTTCCTTTGCTGGGATTTATCTGTACTTCTCTATTCTATACAACCTATGTGGTGTATTTGCTTGTAGGTGGAGAAGTTTGTTTTTTGTGCCTGCATGCTTATTGGCATAATTAAGCCTACCATTTTAGGGGCACCTGACATCTGAGGCAAGAAAAACTGAAGAAAATGGCGTTGGCTGTATCTTTTATACCCCTGGCGCACTGACGTCCAGGAGGAGGCGACGGCAACAGACCCTGGACCTAGACTTTGGAACTTGGGCTGACTGCGGGTAGCCTGCCAGAAGGATAAACCAATTGTAATGACTGCAACAGTGAATACACTCTAACATCTACATTTATGGTAGGTACGCAACTGTACTTCGCACTTCCTCCACTAACTGTTCATAGTTAGAGGAGCTGTTTTAAAGCAACATAGGGCCGGCAGATGTGAGGCAAACTGTAAGTGTAGTGCCGTTTGTGGAGCTGTGATTGTACTGAAACCTTTAATGTGGCATTGTATTGGTGGCTGTGCACAGTAGAGATCGGATTGAGTGGAGAGCCATTTTCCCACTGATCTTAGTGTTTCACTGTTGCAGTCGTCGCACTTGGGTTATCTGCCTGCAGGTAGTCCTTAGTCAGCCTGAATACCAGAGACTTAGTATTTCTGCATCAGTTGCTCTCGCTCCAGGACTGTCGTCAGGGGTATAAAAACAGGCAGTTGACGCCATTACACCAGCCTTTCTTGCCGAGGAACCCGAAGCAGAAGCAGTTCGCACGAGTGCCGGTTGGCCACTACGTGAGTTTTTGTTTACGAATTGAATCATCATGAAGTCTTCTAAAGCCAAGTACCCCATTGGGGATCCTTTTTTTCTTGCTCTAACCGATGTCAGAAAAAGTTAAAAATTGTCTCGCCTGTGGAAAGCAAATACCACACAGATTTCCATTCTTACTGCATCACCCGTTCAGGCCTAGACCACTACATACCTAGTCGGTTTTGTGCTTAGTTTAACGCCCAAACTATTTGTCGGGCCTGTATTGTAGCAAAATACTTTTGCGCTCTATCTCCGTATTCCAAAATGGCTTTAAGCCATCCGACTACTGATACTCCAAAAAAATGTAAGGATAAAAGACTGCACAGGTCCAAAACTGCTGACTATGCTTGTTAAGCTAGTCATCAGTTCGGTACTCTGAGGTGCTTTTGCAGCCCCTGATGCCCACTTCGATGGATTTGCAGGCAGTTACCGAGATCCGTTTGGAGTCCAGTATGCCGCAGGACGACTGACTACGGAACCTGCAGATGTCTCTACATTGGATGGATCCGGAGCCGCTGTGCAGGCACCGGCTTCAGAGGAAGTTCTTTGCACTACCGATATTCGACAGACTTTCACGTCTTCAGTTCTGTCTAAAACTACCGGGTTTCTAAGGCCTAGAGTATGAGCTACGCCTAAAAAAAAGACCCAAACTCTATTACCTGCTCCCTTGCCATAACCTCAAATGCTTGAAATGGCAGAAGACCTGATTATGCTGGTTAGGGGAAGCTAGCCTTCCCCTGCTAAGAGACCGACCTGTCCCCCAGCATCTTTAACAGACCAAGAGTCTGAGACTGGGGTTTCAGAATATGAAGACATGCCTTTATCTGCTTATGAGGATTCAGATGCAGAGGAATCCATTCCCTCTGCTTCACCTCCAGAGGATTTTTCTTTTGGTGTAACCCTACATACTTTGAGAGCATTTTCTCTGGGAATGCCAAGGCTATCCGCAGTCTATAAAGTGACTCAGAATTTTTAGATTTACCACAACATAGACCTTTAGTAATCCCTCCAATTCTGGATGTTGTGGATGATATTTTTATGGGATCCAGTCTAACTTCTGATACTTTACCCCCTGCTCCTAGGAAACCAGACGGGTACTACAGAGTTCCTGACTTTCTCATTTCTTTTCAAAAATCCTACTGCTGACCCAGAGGTAATCTCCCAGGGGCCTAAAGATATAAAGGCAACTACAGCTAAGAATCCCACCCCTTCGGACAGGGATTCCAGAGCTTTAGACAGGGTAAAAACGTATACACCTCTGCATCTCTTGCCATTAGGATATTGAATTGCCAGTTTCACTTGCTGAAGTACCAGCAACATATGAAACTTAACCAATAATTAGCTGCCTTTACAGACTGTGTAAATTAAGAGCTTATGCATTCTGCAAGCCAAGTCAGCAAGCATACTTTGCAATGTGGGTTTGATGTCCTAGAAGCATCTTGCAGGGCAGCAGTCACTGGTTCTATACTAAGAAGGCATGCTTGGCTTAAGAAGTAGACCTTGCCAGACTAGGTCAAATCAAAATTACTAGACACTCTTTTGAACAAGAACGATCTGTTTGGCACCAAAGCAGACCAGGTTCTAAAAAAGATGAAGAAAAAGCTACATCTATGCAGACAAAGATTTCTTGCAAGTGCAGCCTCCTAGATTCAGTAGACATTGCCCCTCGAAGCATTGGTCCTTTCCAGCCCCCTCAAGGCCATCTCAAACTAGACCCAGAGGAAACACTGCAGTCTCAGGGTATGCAGAGATCTAAGCAATGGAGTGCCGCCTCTTCAGAAGCAGGGCATGCTAAGCCACCCCATTATGGAAAGAATTCACAGTGACTTCTCAACTCCACTAATCTCCGCCCAGCTGCTCGTGCCTTTAGGAGGAAACTTGCCCATCGTGCAGAAAACTGGACCTCCATCACAAAAGACCAATGGGTCCTCAACATTATATTCCAGGGGTACAGATTTTATTTCCACTCACTGCCAACCCCAAAAAGGTTCCCAGACCTTTCTCCAAACCAGTGGGCAGAGGGACAAAGCCAAGTTCAATCCCTGCTCTCTATAATGGCAATTCAACCTGTTCCTGCAGAAGATGGGCCAAGGGTTCTATTCCAGACTTTTCGTGGTACCCAGAAAAGAGGGCACTTGTTGCCCAATCCTAGATATTTCCATTCTAAACACCTTCCTGGTGGTACCAAAATTAAAAATGCTCACCCTTCAGCAGCTTCTTATGCTGTCCAAAGATGCCTGATTAGCCACTCTAGACATAAAAGAAACCTAAAACAAGCCTGTGCGCACATCCCTATCAGGGACTCTCGCAGGAAATACCTACGTCTCAGGGCAGGATCAATGCATTATCATTTCTCTGCACTTTGCTTTGACTTATCCACTGCTCCCAGAGTATTCACAAAATGCCTGGCTGCAGCCATTGCCTATTGCAGACAGAGAAAAATTCAAATTTACCTGTACTTAGACTGCCTGATTGAGGCAGACAGGAAAAGCTGATGTCCTTCTAGGATGCATCTCCAGTCATAACATATGGGTTGTCCTGCCTCAGGCAGCCCTTCGGTCGGCCCGATTCCAAAGTCTGGGTCTGGCCTCGGCTGATGTCGCACTTTCCCCGACGTCAGAGCTTCTGGGGTATAAAGGCATCAGCCGACGCCATTTTCCCCAGTCTTTCTTGCCGCGCGGTGCCCGAAGCAGAAGCTGTTCACAAGTGCCGGTTGGTCAGATCCAGAGATACCTGACATTTTACAAGAACCTTCTAACCTCCCTGGGCTTAAACTATTAATGAAAAGAAATCAAAACTAGTCCCCAGTTAAAAGATTGTATTCCTGGGAGCAAGCTTGGAGACTCCATCCCAGATGGCATTCCTTACTCAGGAAAAACAAGCCTGTCTGACAGACCAAGTCACTCAAATAGCCACCAGAACTCTATCCGCAGGGAAAATTCTGCAGGCTCTATGGTTCATGGCCTCTTGCATCTTACTAATTCCATATGCCAGACTGCATATGAGGAAACTTCAGTGGTACTTGAGTCTTTGGTGCCAACATTCTCAGGACCTGGAAACTCGTACCCATCATACCTTGTCCAAGGACAGTTTCTTTGGTGAGTAGCAGCATGAAACCACAACAAGGGACTTATCTTTACTCAACCCCACGTTGCCCAGATGCATCAGACTATGCCTGGGGGTACACCTGGATGGCAAGTGCATTCAGAGCCACTGGAGCCAAAGTCAAATTCATCTGCACATCAGCCAAAAAGAGATGCTAGCTGTTCAGCACGCTCTAACAGCTTTCAGATCACTACTCTTGCCAGGACCCCTGCTAATAAAAACCGACACCACAGTTATATGGTACATCAACTAGCAAGGGGGACCCACTCTTGCCAACTCTGCAGGCTAGCCATGGCCCTGTGGAACACTGCCTTGGACATGCATGTTCATCTGCAAGCTCAATTCCTGCCAGGCAAACAAGTCACTGGCAGATCACTTAAGCAGAAAGCTTAGACCCACACAAGTGGCAATTAGAACCCAGCACCTTTTGCCTTCTAATCCAGAAACGGGGGATCCCAGAGGTGGACACCTCTGCCTCCCCCTGCAGTCAACAGCTTAGCAAATTCTGCACTAGTACACCTCGCAGCAGGGCCTGGAAAGAGGATGCCCTATCCTTCCAGTGGGAAAACCTCTCAATCTATGCATCCCCCCCTCTGCCCTTTCTCTTACTCAAGATAAGACGGGACAGACCAAGGGTAATCCTGATTGCCCTGGACTGACCACGTCAGCACTGATACCCACTACTGTGCAGCCTGTCACTGCTGCCACCCTGGCACCTACCCCAGATCCCATCCCTCCTCACTCAGCAAGGGGCGCAGATTTTTCATCTTAACTGCAAATTCTGAATCTTGCAGCCTGGCTTACTCCTTATTCTACCCCAGTGACCAGTCTAACCAAGCAGGTGCTGGACGTCATTCTTGAAGCTAGAAGACCCAGTAATAGGAAATCCTATGCTGATAAGTGGAAAAGGTATTACTCCTGGATTCAATCTAAAGGAGAGGACACAACACTGCCCTCCTTACCTCTAATCCTGGATTACCTAGCCAGATCTACTCCACAGATGTCTGTCCTTCTCTGCCTAGTTCCATGCCTCTGCTATCTCTGCTCATTACAACACTGAGCATCCTCTCGCCCTCTCAAACAGTTCCTGAGAGGGGCAAGCAACCTAAGGCCACCAAGGGGTGTACCCACCCCTCCGTGGGACCTAAACTTTGTACTGGAAAACCTCTTCCCTCCCTTTGAGCCTGCAGTCTCAGCAGAGTTAAAATTCCTCTCTTGGAGAACAGCCTTGTTTCTGGCCATCACTTAAGCTAGAAGTGACTGAGCTACAAGCACTTACGGCTCTGGAACCCTTCATTATCTTTCATGCTGACAGGGTCTCCCTCAGGACTAATCCTTCCTTTATACCTCAAGTGGTGTCCAGTGTGGTTCTTAACCAATCTATCCACTTGCCAACCTTCTTCCCTAATCCTCAAAATAAAGGGAAAAGGATCCAGCACTCCTTGGATGTGCACACAGCTCAAATTCTACCTGGATAGGACTAAGCCCTTTAGGAAATCTGACCAGTTACTACTCAGATGTCCTTCAAGGATGCATCTGCAGTCATCACATATGGGTTGTCCTGCCTCAGGCAGCCCTTCGGTCGGCCGGATTCCAAAGTCTGGGTCCGGCATCGGCTGATGTCGCCCCTTCCCTGACGTCAGTGTCTGGGCTATAAAAGTGTCAGCCGACGCCATCTTCCTCTGTCTTTCTTGCCGTGTGGTGCCCGAAGCAGAAGCAGTTCGCGAGTGCCAGTCGGCCAGCTCCTGTAATTCAGCTATCCGAAGACTTCAAAAGCTAAGTACCCCGTTGGGGACCCTTTCTTGCCTCAGCCGATGTCAGATAAAGTTAATAATTGTTTAACTTGTGGGAAACAAATACCTCATAAGGATTTCCACTCTTACTGCCTCCCCTGCTTATGCTCAGACCACAACGTCTCGGCCTGTTCAGCCTGTGCTTCCTTCAACCGACTCACTCTTAGACGTCGGTCGGAGTTCGCAGAGGAGTTTTTTGGGACTAGTTTTTCATATAAAATGCCGTCTGAAACCCCAACTTCACATTTAACTAAGAAACGGAAAGACAAGGACAGACACGTGGGCCGCGGTTTCGGCTGAAACCGTGGCTAGGCCTACCGCGAGTGTCTCTGTCTTGGCTGATAGAGGCCTTGGAACTTCCGAACCCTGAAACAGTACAACCGACAGCTTCGGCCCCGGAGGCTCCTACCGAGTCGGTTACGGAATTGCCTTCAGAAAACTGGTGTTTTGGAATCTTCTGACACCATACCTCTAGACAAAGCTACACCAGCACGTGGTGCAGCCAGGCCTCCTGCATCCGTGTCCATTAAGGCCTTCAGGGCTAAAGCTGCTAAACACACTAAAGCCATGCCTCCCAGGGTTATTCCTCAGGGACCCTCTTCTAGTTCCCAGATTCTAACCTTAGCAAAGGACCTTATCTCTTTAATCAGGGGCTCTCGGCCCCATCTGGACAGGGGCTCCCAACCTCCTCTAGACAAAAGGCCCAGGGTAGATCCCCCTGATCCCCTATCCTCAGAGGAGGCCTCTGATGGCTCCGGATCACTCTGACTACCAGGAGGAGTCTTATTCGGCCTATGAGGATTCAGATGCAGAGGAATCTATCCCCTCAGCCTCCCCTCCTGAAGAGCTCTCCTTTGGGGAGACCCTTCACTCTGAGAGAGCATTTCAAATGGCAGGGCCAGGAATATTCTGATTCCAGGAAAAGACTAAGAACTTTTCTTCATTTACTTCCGCATAGACCTTTGGCTATTCCTCCTGTTTTAAATGTCATTGATGATGTGTATTCTGACTCTAGTACAACCCCTGACACTCTGCCTCCGGCTCCTGTTAAACCCGATAGGTATTAGAGTCCCGGATTCGCATAATTTTCTTTGCAAGGCCCACTCTGCTGATCCTGAAACTATTTCCCAGGGCCCTAAAGGGGTTGCAGCTGTTACTACTAAGAACCCACTCCCCCCTGCAAAGGAGTCCAGGGCTTTAGAGAGATGGGGGTAAAAAAGTGTATACTTCTGCCACTCGTTCCATGAGGGCATTAAATTGTCAATTTCATATGATACAGTACCAAGAGTATTTGTTAGAAGAAATGCATAAGAAACTGTCTTCTAACTGAATCCCTTGACCGCAAATCCCTTCAGGATCTGGTACTTAACTCCCAGCAGGTTGGCAACCATTTCTTGCAGTGTGGTTATGATGCATTGGAAGCTTCATGTAGGTCAGCAATGACAGGTGTCATACGTAGGCATGCTTGGCTGAAGGAACAATCTCTGCCAGACCATGTTAAAGCTAAGCTTTTGGATGCTCCACTGGAAAAGCAAGTTATTTGGTTCCACTGCTCAAGAAGTTCTAAAGAAATTTGAGGAAAAGGCAAAATCTGTACAGTTAAGGATTTTCTTCAAGTCCAACCGCCAAGATTCAGCAGAAATTGGCCTTCCAAGAATTGGTCCTTTCCGGACACAAAGATTTCAGAGAGGCAGGAACAGGTGTGGTAGAGGGCAAGCTAGGGGCTCCTACAGAGGCCGTCAATGGCAGCCTCCAAACCAGACAGGTAGTGCAGGACCTGCAACTGCTGCACAAGGACAAACTCAATGACTTTGCTTTGACTCTGCCAACCAGGGCTCATTTAGAAGCACCTTTGGGTGGAAAGCTTTCTTTATTCTCAAAAAATTGGCACAGCATTACAAGAGACAAATGGACACTCCAAATAATAGACAACGGATACAGGTTCCATTTCCGCACATTGCCAAAAAGAAAAGGCATGCCAGGTCTGCCACCAAATCAAAGGGCAGAGGATTTGAAACAAATCTCAAACTTACTACAAATGAAAGCCATAGAAAAAGTTCCTATTTCAGAACAAGGCCAAGGATTTTACTCCAGACTATTCCTTGTTCCAAGAAAAGAGCATCAATGGAGACCAATTCTTGACTTGTCTGCACTGAATACTTCTCTCATTGTGCCAAAATTCAAAATGCTGACTCTACAGCAACTCCTTCCCATGCTGGGCAAGGGGTCTTGGCTGGTGACTGTAGACCTCAAGGAGGCATACCTGCATGTCCCTATCAGACAAAGTTGCAGAAGACACCTCAGATTTCTTGCAGGGTCAGAGCATTATCAATTCTCAGCATTGCCCTTTGGCTTATCTACTGCGCCCAGAGTATTCACGAAATGCCTGGCATCAGTAATAGCACACTGCAGACTTCAGGGGATTCAAATATACCCATATCTGGACGACTGCCTTATACAAGCGGACAGCCAACAAACTTTGGTAAAGGACTTAAATTATGCCATCAATCTTCTGCAGGCCTTTGGATATACAGTCAACATGCACAAATCAAGACTTGTTCCATCCCAAAGAATAACCTTTCTGGGTGCGGATCTAGATACAACCACCCAAATGGCTTCTCACAGAAGAAAAACAGACAACTACCGGATTACTTCAAGAATCTGACAAGACAAACTCAGCTGACTGCAAGGAAAATCCTGCAGGCCCTGGGTTACATGGCATCCTGTATTCTTTTGATTCCACAAGCAAGGCTACATATGAGAAAGCTACAGTGGTACCTAAGGAGTGTATGGACTCAGCACAGTCACAGTTTAGAAACTTTAATTCCACTCATTCCATGCCTTCAAAAGGAATTTCTGTGGTGGGCTCAGGCCAGCCAGTCCAGCAGGGGGTTGCCCTTCACAAAGCCAAAAACCTCCCAAACTATTAT
>NC_056735.1:359685921-359754621 GCF_019279795.1 Protopterus annectens
AAATATTTTTGGACTGTATAAAATGCATCAAGCAGGCAACACCAGGCTGACAGCGAGTGTCAACAAGAGGGAAACTAGCTAGAACACATGTGCGATAAGGCATCAATGGCAAGATTCTCCTTCCCAGGCCAATAAACTATGTTGAAGCAAAAAGGTGAAAGGTAGACTTTTCCAGAGGTGTATTTTATCATTCATGCTTTCCTCTGTCTTGCGTAAAGGTGACTGATCGTTGGTCAGTAACGAGCTTAAAATGATTTCCCTGAAGTAAGTGCTTCCATTTTAAAATTGATTTGACCACTGCATATGCTTTCTTCTCAACAGCTGAATGGCTCCTCTCTGGTGACGGCATCCCTGGAGAAAAAGGTCACAGGCCTTCCTTGCTAGTTTAGTGTGGCAGCAATGGTGATTTCTGCAATGTAATCTCCATTACCAACTGGACATAATTGACCGTAGAGATGGCATTGTCAAATTCCTTTTTACGATTCTCTAATGTATCCACCACAGCTTTAGACAGTGGGAAGGTTGTATTGTGTACAAGAGGGTGAATTTTACCTGAAAAATTGCAATATCCTCTGTAAATAGTTGGCAAAATTCCCACTACCCTTCTTTGAGACTTGAGATCTTGGTGGGTGGTGTAGGTTTTTGCAGAGGCTCTAGTTAGTCTGGCTTGACTACCCCATAGATACCTTGTAGCCCAATAGCTTGATTTGTAGTAACTGCTGTTATGCGGTTGTCATTGAACATTAGAACGTTGTTGGGCAGCTTCACTAAATCTCTCCAAGTTCTTATCATTCCTATGATGTCCTTCAGGGATGCATCTGCAGTCCTAACAAATGGGTTGTCCTGTCCTCAGGCAGCCCTTCGGTCGGCCAGATTCCAAAGTCTGGGTCTGGCCTCGGCTGATGTCGCACTTCACCCGACGTCATAGCTGCAGTTCTTCGGGTATAAAGGTATCAGCAGACGCCATTTTCCTCAGTCTTTCTTGCCGCGTGGCGCCCGAAGCAGAAGCTGTTCGCAAGTGCCGGTCTGTCAGAACCAGAGATTACTACTACTGAAGACTTCTAAAAAGCTAAGTACCCCGTTGGGGACTCTTTCTTGCCTCAGCCGATGTCAGAAAAAGTGAATAACTGTTTAACTTGTGGGAAACAAATACCTCATAAAGATTTCCACTCTTACTGCCTACCTTGTTTAGGCCCAGACCACGACGTAGCAGCTTGTCTAGCCTGTGCTTCTTTCAACCGACAGACACTTAGACGTCGGTCGGAATTTGCTGAGGAGTTTTTCCGGCTCCGCTTTTGCTTACAACATGCCGTCGGAAACTCCAACTTCGCAATTAACTAAAAAGCGCAAGGAAAAGGACCGACACTTGCGGTCCGCGGTTTCGGCCGAAACCGCGGTTAAGTCAACCGCGAGTGTCTCGGTTTCGGCTGAAACAGAGTCCTCGGTCCTTCCTTCGGCCGAAAGCTTGCCTCCTACCAAGGCCTCATCCAGCATGGCTGAACCTGCTACTGAAATCCCACCTGCTCCTGCAGGTCCACAGGATTTATCTGATACTATTCCTTTAGATATATCTACTCCTGCACGTGGAGCTTCTAGGCCCCCTGCATCCATGTCGATTAAGGCTTTTGCCAGGGCTAAAGCAGCAAAATCAACCAAGAATGTGCCTGCTAAGACCCCCTCTCACAGGCCTAGCTCTAGTACTCAAATACTTAGTCTAGCAGAGGATCTTATTTCTTTGATCCGGGGATCCCAACCTCACCCTGACAGGGCCTCACCCACCTCCAGAGAAGAGGCCTAGAGCAGAGCCCCCTGAGCCAGTTTCTACAGATTACTCCTCTGATGATTCAGAACATACAGACCCTCCAGAGGGCCCTTATTCTCCTTATGAGGACTCTGATGCAGAAGACGCCATTCCTTCTGCCTCTCCTCCTGAGGAATTTTCTTTTGGGGAAACCTTGCATGCTATGAGGGAACAATTTCAATGGCAGGGCCAGGATTTTTCAGACTCTAGGAAAAGGCTTAGGACCTTTTTGCATTTGCCACAGCATAGGCCTTTAGCCATTCCTCCAGTACTTACTGTTGTGGATGATGCATTTAATGATGCTTGTACTGCTCCTGATTCACTTCCGGCCCCTGCTAAGCCCGACAGGTACTACAGGGTTCTGGACACACATTATCATTTGTATAAGGCTCCTTTTGCAGATCCTGAAACTATTTCACAGGGACCCAAGGCAGTAGCAGCTACCTCTGCCAAAAAAACCCTCCCCTCTGAAAGGGAATCCAGGGCCTTGGAGAGATGGGGTAAAAAAGTTTACACTTCTGCTACTCTTTCAGCTAGGGCCTTAAACTGTCAATTCCACATGATTCAGTATCAGGAATTTATGTTAGATCAGTTAACTAAAAAACTGTCCTCGCCTGAACCATTAGACAAAAAATCTCTTCAGGAAATGGTACATAACATTCAGCAGGTCAGTAATCATTCCTTAAAATGCGGCTATGATGCACTGGAGGCTTCCTTTAGATCAGCTGTGACTGGTACAGTGATCAGAAGGCATGCATGGTTAAAAGAGCAGTCCTTACCAGACCATGTTAAATCAAAGCTTCTAGATGCTCCCATGGATAAGCTCAATTTGTTTGGCTCCCTTGCACAGCAGGTGCTGAAGAAGGTGGAAGAGAAAGCAAAATCTGTCCAGACAGTCAAGGATTTCTTACAGGTCCAGCCTCCAAGGTTTAGTAGGAACTGGCCTTCCAAGAATTGGTCCTTTCCAGACACCACCAGAGCACAGAGAGGCAGGAATAGGCGCCCAAGAGGCAGGGGTCAATTCAGAGGTGCCTACAGGGGACGTCAGTGGCAGCCTAACCAGCGAAGTACTGCCACAGATCCAGCCACTACCACTTCCACAGGACAATCACAGTGACTTGGCTCTGAGACCGCCTACCAGGGAACAACTAGAAGCACCCTTAGGCGGGAAGCTAGCCTTATTTTCAGAAAACTGGCATCACATCACAGGAGACAAATGGATTTTACAGACAATAGACCAAGGCTACAGGTTTCGCTTCCATACTCTACCAAGGAAGAGAGGAATGCCAAACCTACCTCCAAATCAAAAGAAAAAAGCTCTAGAACAAATAGACCACTTGATAAGGATGAGAGCTATAGAAAAAGTACCATCTATGGAACAAGGGCAAGGATTTTACTCCAGACTTTTCCTGGTGCCAAGAAAAGAAAACCAATGGAGACCTATTCTCGACCTGTCCGCTCTAAACACATCTCATTGTTCCAAAATTCAAAATGCTGACCCTACAGCAGCTTCTTCCCATGCTGGGCAAGGAGTCTTGGCTGGTAACTCTAGATCTCGGAGGCATACCTGCACGTCCCCATACGACCAAATTGCAGAAGATACCTCAGATTTCTTGCAGGATCAGAGCATTATCAATTCTCAGCATTGCCCTTTGGCTTATCTACTGCGCCCAGAGTATTCACGAAATGCCTGGCATCAGTAATTGCTTATTGCAGGCTTCAGGGAATTCAAATTTACCCTTACCTGGACGACTGCCTGTTACAAGCGGACAACAAAAACAAATTAGAAAAAGATTTGAAAAAGGTCATTTATCTACTACAAGCCTTGGGATACACAGTCAATATAAAAAAGTCAAGGCTGATACCATCCCAAACAATAACTTTCTTGGGTGCAGAACTGGGCACATCAAATCAAATGGCATCTCTCACAGCAGAAAAGCAGAAGCACCTTCCTCTCTATTTCATGGCATTAACAATACAGAACCAGCTAACAGCAAGGAAAGTCCTGCAAGCCCTGGGTTACATGGCATCCTGCATAATATTGATTCCACATGCCAGACTACATATGAGGAAGTTGCAATGGTACCTAAGGAATTTATGGTCTCAGCACAAGCACAGCCTAGAAACCCAAATTCCAATAATTCCATGCCTGAAGCAAGAATTCCAATGGTGGGCCCAGGCCTGTCAATTGAACAAGGGACTGCCCTTCCACAGCCCTCAACCAAGCCAGACTATCACCACGGACGCCTCAGACCTCGGTTGGGGGGCACACATGCTGGACAAGTGCATACAAGGCCTATGGACTCAAGACCAGCTGAGCCTACACATAAATCAAAAGGAGATGCTGGCAGTAAAACTGGCAATTCAGACATTCAGACCGTTTCTTCGACAGGGTCAATTGCTGATAAGGACGGACAACACCACAGTTATGTGGTGCATCAACAAACAGGGAGGCACACATTCGTACCCTCTATGCCGGATGGCAATGGACCTCTGGAATGTGGCCCTGAGCTTCAACATTCAGCTACAGGCAATATTTGTACCAGGAAAAGAAAATATACTAGCAGACATCCTAAGCAGAACTACCACGGTTGCCCACGAATGGATGCTGCATCCAGACATCTTCAAATCCATTACAAGAAAATGGGGACTACCAGAAATAGACTTATTCGCATCCCCACACAACCGCCAGTTGAAAAAATTCTGCACAAGGGCTTACCACCCACTTGCTTGGAAGGTGGACTTCCTATCTTTCAGTTGGAAAAACCTGACAGCATATGCATTCCCACCTCTTCCTTTGATGCACAAGGTGCTACTGAAGATCAAAGAAGACCGGCCAAGGATCATCCTGATAGCTCCAGACTGGCCGAGGCAGCATTGGTACCCATTACTGAGGAGTATGTCTCGGGAACAAATATGGCCTCTGCCCCTAGTTCCCTTACTGCTAACACAGAACAACTTCAAAACCCTGCATCCAAACCTAAAAACGCTGCAGCTAGCTGCCTGGAACATTGCATAAGACAAAATAACCCAGATTTATCTCAAAGGGTTAAGGACATTATCTTGGAGGCTCGCAGACCCTCAACAAGGAAAACTTATTCAGCAAAATGGAAAAGATATCTCATTTGGAGTGCAGCAAAAGGAGAAAATGTGTCACTGGTAAACATAGCTAACATCCTGGAATACTTGGCAGATTTCTTCCATTAAGATTCATGCATCAGCTATTTCGGCAGAATACAACATGGATCCTCCAGTCTTCTCACATCCTCTACTCAGGCAGTTTCTGAGAGGAATTAAAAATGTAAAACCACCAAGGAAGCCACTATTGCCCGCTTGTGACTTGAACTTTGTGCTAGAAAAATTGACACTCCCTCCTTTTGAGCCAGCAGCAACAGCAGAATTACAGTACTTATCATGGAAAACTGCTTTCCTGCTTGCAATCACTTCAGCAAGAAGGGTTTCTGAATTACAGGCATTAATGGCAGTACAGCCCTTCCTTATCTTCCATCAAGATAGTGTCCATGAGAACTAATCCTACTTGTATGCCAAAGGTGGTCTCCAGGGTATCTTTAAACCAAGCTATCCACTTGCCTACATTCTTCCCCAACCCACAGAACAGGGGAGAAAGGCTATTGCATACCTTGGATGTACATAGACAATTGCGCTACTACCTGGACAGAACCAAGAGCAATAGAAAAACTGACCAGTTGCTGGTAGCATATGGAACAGGAATGGAAGGAAAAGCAATTTCAAAACAGACAATCTCTAAGTGGATAGGAAATTGCATTAGATTTTGTTACTCTTACCATGGGAAGACAACTCCAGAAAACATCAGACCTCATTCCACAAGGGCTACAGCCACTACTACAGCTTTTTACGAGTGGCTACCAAAGACATTTTAGAGGCTGCTACTTGGAGCTCCGTGCATACATTTGCCAAGCATTATAATCTACCCTTATACTCCAGATCCCGAGCAGGTTTTGCCACTGCTGTTTTGCAAGGGATCTTAACTACACCATAATCTTATTACCTCCTCCCCCAGTTTGGCTATGGTATTCTACCCATTTGTTAGGACTGCAGATGCATCCTTGAAGGACATAGTACAGTTTTGTACCTACCATAAATGTAGATGTCCGAGAGGTATGCATCTGCAGTCAGGATTACCCTCCCTCCTTCCCCTCTGTGGTACTCCTAGGGTATTTGCCCATCTTCTAGCTAGCTGGGGGAATCTATTATGGTGTATTTGTTTGTATATATGTACATACATGTTTATTTACTGTCTGTTATTTGGAAACTTTTACATTTATCCAAATTTAGCCTTCCTAGAGGGCACCTGGCATCTGGGGCAAGAAACACTGAGGAAAATGGCGTCTGCTGATGCCTTTATACCCGCTGAACTGCAGCTATGATGTCGGGTGAAGTGCGACATCAGCCGAGGCAATATCCAGACTTTGGAATCCAGCCGACCGAAGGGCTGCCTGAGGACAGGACAACCCATTTGTTAGGACTGCAGATGCATACCTCTCAGACATCTACATTTATGGTAGGTACAAAACTATTTTCCACACTGACCTCAGTGTAAGTAAATGTCACAGTTGCCCTTATGCAGTTTATTTCATAGTGTATTGAAAATGGGCTACACCATTATTCAAATCAAATGGTATGCGACTGATTCTGCCACAAACTAGGGTGGTGTATTATCTCATCGGTATTTGGTAGTAAGTGCTTTTTAGATGCAAAGTGCTGTTTACCTTGTAAAGTGCCACTGCAGGGTGAGTTATAGGGTTCAATTATACCAACTATCGGTTGTTTGATCTCAGCTTGTATAAAGTTGTCCGAAGGACTGTGTTGCCTAGAGTTTGTTGCTGTAGATTTCTAGCATTTATCACCAGACTGCAAGAGTCATGGAGCTTTGATTTTCAGCAGAGGTTACTCTGAAAGTGGACAGTGGGTTTGGTTCCTCAAAGCAATTTTTACCTTTTGAGTGCAACTTGAAAGTCATCACCCAGTAGAATATCTACTTAATAGTTTGAAATTGTAGTTAACTGGTTGTAACACATGGAAACAAGACTGTCTTTGTGTAAAGCTTGTCAACAGAGAAGTTGCCATTGTAGTTCGGGGGCTGTGCACAGGCCAACCATACTTATGAACCATAGAGGATGCCACGTAACTTTCTGAGCTCTCTGTTAAAGCACGTAGTTAGACTCCATTGACTGAAAAAGTGGCAACTGGACTAGATAGGCACCCTGGAGCCGCTGCAGCGATGATGCAAGAAATAAATTGGTTCGTTGAGGCTGACTGTTTAGTTCCAGAACCAGACAACTGTACCTTTAGAAAGTTACCTTGGTGCTGTGGTAGCGTTGTTGCCTCGCAGTAAGACGTCCTGTTTGATTCTCAGCTAGAGCGTCTTCTGTGTGGAGACATGCGTGAATGGGCGTACCTTCGTTGAAGGTTGTGCGTCAGGGCCGGCAACTCTGCACGTAAAAATCTACTGCCAGTCATTAGCAAACCGGAGTTCTGCTGTGGCAACCCCTAACCGGGAAAAGCCAAAAGATGCAACAACCACATTTTGTACATAACTCATCTTTAGCTGGGCATTTTGTTCGTGGATGTCTGCTGCGACCACAAAAGTAGCACTTTGAATTAACAGCGGCACATGTATCAGCAGATGGTAAGCGAATGGTATTGGTTACACTTTCTGTTGAATGAGGAGTTACCACAGTGCGACAAGACTAGATGTTCTTCATCTCACATTGCTGCTGTCCTTACACTTGGGTAGTCCGCTGTCCTCGGTCGGCCCGAATATCAAAGTATTAGGCTGACGTCGGTCAAGGCGCTTAAGACTGACATCAGGACGTCGGGGTACAAATGCGCATGACCGACGTCATGTCCTCAGTCTTTCTTGCCGCATGGTCTGATGCAGAAGCAGCGTTGCAAGTGCCGTTCGGCGTTCTGAAATTTTTCGAATTCGGAGTTTCAGACTGAGTCAAAGTTGGCTAAGTACCCCGTTGGGGAATATTTTAGTTTTTTCTTGCCTCAGTGGTTTACCGGATGTCAGAAAAAGTGAATAACTATTTCTTGTGGGAAGCAGATACCGCATAGAGATTATCATACTTTGTGTATTCCTTGTTTGGGGCCTGAGCACGACGTTGTTGGGTGTCGCTTTTGTACTAGGTTTAATAAGCGCACTATTAAGCGAAGGTTAGATTGTGCCAGGTTGGTCTTCGGGAAGCGGTGCAATTACAATATGCCGTCGGATGTTCCGACGCCCGCTTCTTCGAAGCGCAAAGACAAAGCAGCTAAACCCAGGCAAGAAGAGTCGTCTGTACCGGACGCCGGTTCTTTGGAGGTGTCAGTGGAACCGGTGGTTCCACCGGAGACTTCTCAGGAGTCCCAGGGGGAGATTTTGATATTACAGGATGTGGCCTCTCAGGAGGCAGGTCAGGCTGAAGGGGCTTCTCGGGTTACTGTACTCCCCTCCCTTCCTAGGGTGGTTAGGCCCTCTCCTTCTGTTTCCAAGGCTTCTCCCAGAGGCAGGCCAGGTTTAGCTTCTGTTGGTGTCACTCCTAGTTCTTCAGGATCTGTGCCCAAGAAGCACATGCTCAAAATGGCAGAAGATTTAATTACTTTGATTAGAGGTTCTTTGCCCCCTCCTGATAAGAGGCCTAGGGTGGAACCAGAGTTGGGGAGTTTTGAGCAGGTTTCGGATGTTTCAGTGTCTTCGGCTGAAGACTTGCAGGAGTATTCTCCTTATTCTGATTCTGATGTGGATGATTCTACTCCTTCTGCTTCTCCTCCAGAGGATTTTTCGTTTTCAGAGACTCTTCATTCTATGAGGGAACATTTTAAGTGGGAAGGTCAGGATTTCTCTGATTCCAGGAAAAGGCTTAGGGAATTTTTGCTTTTACCCCAGCATAGGCCTTTGGCTATTCCTCCTGTTCTGGATGTTGTGGAAGATGTGTTTGCAGAGGCTTCACTTAATCCTGATTCTTTGCCTCCTGCTCCTGTTAAACCGGACAGGTATTACAGGGTGCCTGAAGCTCATAAATATCTGTATAAGAGTCCTAGGGCAGACCCAGAAACAGTCAGGGACCTAAGGGTGTCAAGGCCTCTGTGGTAAAAAATCTGGTTCCTCCAGATAAAGAGGCCAGAGCTTTGGATAGATGGGGAAAGAAAGTCTATACTTCTTCCACCTTAGCTATGAGGGCTTTGAATTGCCAGTTTCACATGTTGAAATATCAAAACTATCTTTCTCAATTGAAGTCTAAGGTAGATGCTCTGGCGGAAGGCATTGAGTGTAAAGAATTACAAGATTTGGTACATGTTTCTGAACAGGTGGGTAAGCATTCTTTACAATGTGGATTTGATGCTGTACAGGCCTAGTCTAGGGTGGCTGCCACTGGGTCAGTTCTTCGTAGGCACGCCTGGCTGAGGGATCAGAATTTATCTGACCATGTTAAGACAAGGATTTTAGATGCTCCTTTACAGTCTGATGTATTGTTTGGTTCACCTGTGGAGGCAGTTTTAAAGAAAATGGAAGACAAGGCTAAGTCTATGCAGACTGTTAAAGATTTTTTGCAAGTTCAGCCTCCGAAGTTTAGTAGGAATTGGCCTGCTAAGGGGTGGACGTACCCTTCTTATGATTCAGTCTAGGGGAAGATCTAGACGTGGTAGGGGTAGAGCTCAGGGCTCTTTCAGACCTAGAACAGGGAGTTCACCTGCACAGTCTTTGGGTGAGGGCAGGGGCCAGTCCTTTCGTAAACAGGCCCAATGACCTACCTTTTCAGCTGCCAGAGCCTTCTTGTCTGGCAGCACCTTTGGGAGGAAGGTTGGCACTCTTCAAAGAAAATTGGAGTTTAATTACCCAGGACAGATGGGTATTGGATACTATACACCAAGGTTACAGGTTTTATTTCCATACCTTGCCTCCTTTCAAAGGCATGCCAGACGTTCCTCCTCAGCAAAGAATAGAGGCTCACAAACAAATTTCTCTGCTGCTGCAAATAGGGGCCATACAGCTGGTCCCTCTGCCAGAAGTAGACCTAGGATTTTATTCTCGCCTGTTCCTAGTACCAAAGAAGGGGAACACGTGGAGACCAATTTTGGATTTATCTATCCTCAACACTTATCTGGACATTCCCAAGTTCAAAATGTTGACGTTACAACAGCTTTTACCTCTGCTGGGCAAAGATCACTGGATGGTGACTCTGGATCTCAAGGAAGCTTACCTTCATGTTCCTATCAGGCTAACTTGCAGGAAGTATCTGCGTTTTCGAGCTGGGACTTCTCATTATCAGTTCTCTGCATTGCCCTTTGGCTTATCTACTGCGCCCAGAGTGTTCACAAAGGTTCTGGCTCCAGTGATAGCTTTCTTCAGGCTAAAAGGAATACAGATCTATCCTTATTTGGACGATTGCCTGATTCTGGCCAAAGGAAGGGACGAGCTTCTTCATCATTTGCAATACGTGATAGCAGTGCTAAGATGCCTGGGGTATTCTGTGATCGAAATAAAGTCCAGTCTAGTACCCTCTCAAGACATGTGCTTTCTGGGTGTGAGACTGAATACAGCATCCCAGATGGCCTTTTTGACCCCGGACAAACAAAAGAATCTTTCCCTTTACTTCCATCAATTGTCTCATCAGTCCAGGCTGACTGCAAGGACAGTCCTTCAAGCCTTGGGGTTCATGGCATCTTGTATTCTGGTACTTCCCAATGCCAACTGCATATGAGGAAGCTACAATGGTATCTCAAAAATGTATGGACACAGCACTGCCAAGATATGGACACTGTCATTCAGATAATACCTAGCATTCAAAAGGAATTTTTGTGGTGGGCTCAGGAATGTCACCTAAACAAGGGACTCTCTGTGACCCGGCCAGAGGCGAGTCAGATTCTAACGACAGATGCCTCAGACAAAGCTTGGGGAGCTCATCTAAATGGAAAGTGGATACAAGACACGTGGCCTGCCAGACTACAACATCTACATATCAACTTGAAGGAGATGTTAGCAGTCCAATTTGCATTAATAGCTTTCAAGGATTTACTTCTTCCAGGGCAGGTGTTGGTTCTAACAGACAACACAACTGTCATGTGGTACATCAACAAGCAAGGGGGAACACATTCTTATCCTCTATGCAGGCAAGCAATGATTTTGTGGGAGTCTGCTCTGTTTACAGCTCAATCTTCAGGCAAGGTTTCTGCCGGGAGCACAGAACTCCTTAGCAGATGTGTTGAGCAGACGAATTATGAATCCCCACGAGTGGAAATTGGATCCTCATGTATTTCAGAAATTGACAGTGTCATGGGGAACTCCAGACATAGATCTGTTCGCTTCTCCACTAAACTACCAGCTGCCAAAGTTTTGCACAAAAAGGTTTCATCCCACAGCTTGGAAAGTGGATGCTCTTTCTTTCAATTGGAGCAATCTTCATGTGTATGCCTTTCCACCTCTGCCTCCCCTCCCAAAGGTACTCCTGAAGGTCAGACAGGACAAGCCAAGGATGATTCTAATAGTTCCAGATTGGCCTCGACAGCACTGGTACCCATTACTGAGAAGTCTGGTTCGGGAGCCTCCATGGCCTTTGCCTTCGATTCCACACCTGCTGTCTCAAGAGAACAGTCATTTACTCAATGTCAAACTTCACTCTCTTCACCTAACAGCCTGGCATATTCTGTTTTAAACCCTGGAGGGTCTCAGCTTCCGCAGCAAGTTTTGAATGTTATTTTGGAGGCCAGAAGGCCTAGTACAAGGAAGGTATACGCAGATAAATGGAAGAGATTTTTATTTTGGAGTGCAGCAAAGGAATTTGATGTTGCTAAGCCTAATGGCTCTTCAATATCTTGCTGAGTTACTGGACAAAGGATTGTCCTTCTCTTCTATTAAGATTCATGCTGCAGCAATTTCTGCTCACTATGACTGTGATCCACCATTGTTTTCTCATCCTTTGTTTAAGCAATTCCTTAGAGGGGCGAAGAATATAAGACCCCCACGTAGAGCTCCTACTCCTGCTTGGGATCTCAATTTTGTGTTGGAGAAACTCACTCTACAACCTTTTGAGCCTGCAGCTACTGCCGAGTTGAAGTATTTATCATGGAAGACTGCTTTTTTGTTGGCCATTACCTCTGCGAGAAGGGTTTCTGAATTACAGGCCCTTATGGCAGTTGAGCCTTTCTTAATTTTCCATAAGGACAGGGTATCTTTACGTACTAATCCTTCCTTTATGCCTAAGGTGGTTTCTAGTGTGGCTTTAAACCAAACTATTCATTTGCCTACTTTTTATGCAAACCCCCAAAATAAAGGGGAAAAGATTTTGCACACCTTGGATTTACACAGGCAGTTACGATATTATTTGAGCAGAACTAAAGGGTTCAGGCAGTCTCAGCAGTTGTTTGTTTCTTTTGCTTTGGGTTCTCAGGGCAAGCCTGTGTCAAAACAAACTATTTCTAAGTGGATTGGGTTGTGTATTGCTTTCTGTTATTCCCATCATGGTAAGGAGGTTCCAGCTGGGATTAGGCCTCATTCCACTAGAGCTACTTCCACTTCTACAGCTTTTTTAAGGGGGGTGGCAACTAAAGATATTTTGGAGGCAGCTACTTGGAGTTCAGTGCATACTTTCTCTAAGCATTACCACCTTCCACTTTACTCTAAATCTAGGGCTGGGTTTGCCACTGCTATTTTACAGGGCATTTTGGCAGCTCCTACTTTATAGTTTTGCCATCCTCCCTTACCTCTGCTTTGGGATTCTACCCAAGTGTAAGGACTGCAGCAATGTGAGATGAAGAACATAGTACAGTTTTGTACCTACCATAAATGTAGATGTTCGAAGATCCACATTGCTGCAGTCCAATTTACCCTCCCTCCTTCCCCTCTGTTGTTAGAGGTGGTTGTGTGGTTTGGGTTGTAAATATTGTACATATTGTATATATTGTTCATATGATTAGTGCAAGGGTGGTTGGTTGCTTTTTGCTGTCTTTTGGTTTTGACCTTTCTGTTTAGGGTCTTCTGACATCTGGGGCAAGAAAAGACTGAGGATATGACGTCGGTCATGCGCATTTGTACCCTGACGTCTTGATGTCAGTCTTAAGCGCCTTGACCGACGTCAGCCTAATACTTTGATATTCGGGCCGACCGAGGACAGCGGACTACCCAAGTGTAAGGACTGCAGCAATGTGGATCTTCGAACATCTACATTTATGGTAGGTACAAAACTGTACTTTCTGATAGTACTGCGACTGTGCATGGGCCATTTCCAGCAATCTTGCTAGATCAGAGGGGCTTTAAAAGTTTTAAGTGTTCGAGCAGGCATTTCTAAATGTGATTTGGCTGAATTCCATTGATTGCGTCTCACATGGCATTATCTTGATAGTGTTTGGCTGTGGCAGCTTTGAAGTTAATTTTTGGCCAACAAGTATGTCTGGACTAACTGATCGAGCTTGGCCACTTTCCTGTTTTACAGGTAGCCAACTTAAGATAAGAGAAGATTTAATTTTTAGGCTCGTATTTACAGTTTTTGTAAGGTGTCTGGCAGCTTCATATGTAGGGCATTCACTAATGACTTCATATTCTGAAGAAGAGATGTAGTTAACCAGAAGCTTTCGTTTGCTGGAATGAAGTTCTTCGACCAGAATCTAGAAAATTGCTTAATGTTTCTAAACAGTGGATCTGTTTGGAGGTGTCTGGGCACTGGATCTACGCCTGAACGATCTGGTTGGGAAGAGGTTATCCATTGGAGTATGGTTGTAAGATGAAGTGTGACAGACAAGCAAATGTAAACAACACTAATGCGATGACTTGAGAATAGAAGGCCTGAAGACTAGGCTTTATTCATCTTACAATTGAGCTAGTTCAGCTACAAGAAAAAAAAGTATTTAGTAAATAAGGTACAATAAAAGAAAGCAAAATCCCAATGCCTTGGTCCCAAGGCCCTCCACATTTGTCTACATCACCCCTGATCTGCTTCATATCTTTCAGTGCTGATGTCCTTGACACATCTGGACCACTTGATGATCCATCAGTTTGGGTATTAAGCGAGGTCCAGTCATTTATTTGGTAGTTCCTGTTGACCAAGTCCTAGCTAGCCTTAAGGACCCTTCTCACCAGAAGGGCAGGGGAGATGAAGGCCTTGAGAGAATGGTACACTTATCCAGTGATTGTCTCACTGATACTCCTTCAGTAGATCCTAGGGTGAAATGCTACAATTAGTATCTAGACTTATGGAATGCCCTGCTCCCAATACAGAAAATGGGGATGGGAGTATTCCTCATTGTCCCTTCCTGAAGCGATATGATTTGAGATCTTTGAACTAACGAGAGGTAAGGGGTTGGCCTGCTGATCCCATTTCCCCATCTAAAGAAATTGACAGTGGTTTTCCACTCTGCCCCCCCCCCCCCCCCCCCAACAAACTGGCTACACTTGTGTGGAAGGTTTGGCAAGAAATGTATGTGGCAATGCCTATGTCAAGAAGACAAGACTGGGTCCTGCGGTCTCTGCAAGACTGGTAGTTGTGAGTTAAGATTGTGCTGGTTGACTCTAGTGGTTGCAGTGTTTTTAAGAGAGCAATCTGTTCTGTAGACAGTTCAAGGATTTTGACTGTTTTTGGCAGGCGTGACTTTTTCAGCATCTTCGTTTTTTTGGCACTTGTGTGACATTATTGGGTTGCAGTATAAGATATGGACAGTATGTTTGAAGTGGATGCCCTGTGGTGGGTTAAGGAAACAGTTGCCCCATGGGGCTTCAAGTTTTCTGCAGTTTCGAGCCTGAGCACTTGACTAGCTTATAATACTGTTGGTAGAACAGCTTGATTATCCATTTTTTTGCACTTCTGGCTCTGGTACTGTAACTCTTGCTGGAAACTTAGGCAGCATTCACTAATGTCCTGCTTGAAGCCAGAGGTGATAAACATGCAACAAGAGAAACAAACGTTTGTGTGCTATCCGTGTGCTGCACTTATGACTGAGGAATGAGCAACTTTTTGTTTTGTGCATGTTGGATCTGCAGACTTCTCTTGTGAATGCAACAAAGATGAAATACCAGGAACTGTCTTGAGATGTAAATGTTCTTAGTGTTTCACTGTTGCAGTCATTGCAATTGAGTAATATGCTGGCAGGTTGCTCTCAGTCGGCCTGAATAACAAAGTCTTGGATCCTGCATCGGTTGCTGTCTCCCCTTCCGACGTCAGGTCGTCAGGGGTATAAAACATGCAGCTGACACCATTTTAATCAGTCTGTTGCCCCGCGCTGCCCGAAGCAGAAGCAGTTTGCAAGTGCCAGTCTGCTGACTCCTGAAATTTTGTTTTCGAGTTTCAGAACCGAAGGCTTCAAACTAAAGCCAAGTACTTTCTTGCTCCTTACCGATGTCAGTAAAAGTTGTTAATTGCATTACTTGTGGGAAGCAAATACCTCAAGGATTTTCATTTGTACTGTATTCCTTGCCTAGGCCCTGACCACAGCGTGCCTTGCTGTCTGTTTTGTTTTAAATTTAACCAACACACTATTAAACATCAGTATATTTTTGCTTCTAAATGATTTTGGTTCAAGATTTAACTACCCTGAAATGTAGTCTGTTAGCAATCAGACTACCGGAGGTCACAGAAAACGCAAGGAAAAAGATGGTCTAGGTCCAAAACCGACTAAAACTTCTAAGCCAGTTACCGGTTCGCCGGTACTCAGGTGCTTTTGCATTCCCTGACGCCCGCTACTTGAGTCGCAGGCCTCTACAGAGACCCATTCTGAGTCCAGTATGCCGCGAGATTTGCAAAGTATTGAACCTGCGGATATGTCTCCCTTGGATGGGTCTGGAGCCGCTGAGCAGGCACTGGCTTCTGAGGGTGTTTTCAGGCCTCAACATTTTTATATTGAACAGATGCCGTCAACAAAATCAAGGTCAAAACAACTTCTATGTCTAAAAAACCGACACATGAACCACGTGCTCGGGCCCCTATGCCTAAAAAACAAATTATCAAAATGGCAGAGGATTTAATTACCTTGATCAGGGGTTCCCAACTCCCCCTTGCTAAGAGGCCTAGGCAAGGCACTGATTATAAATCTTCAGATCAGGTTTTCATTTCTTCTGATTCCTCTTCTGATAGAGATTCCAGGGTGCTGGAGAGATGGGGTAAGAAGGTTTATACGTCTGCAACCTTGGCAATCAAACAGCATGTTATGGGCTTGCTGAAACAGAAAATGTTTATTTCTGATTGTGTGAAAAAGTTACAGGATTTATTGCATGCAGAACAGGTTGGAAAGCATACTTTGCAATGTGGATGTCCTTCATGGATGCATCTGCAGTCATAACAACTGGGTTGTCCTGTCGTCAGGCAGCCCTTCAGTCGGCCGGATTCCAAAGTCCGGGTCCGGCTTCGGCTGATGTCGCACTTCACCCGACGTCATCTCTGTTGGTCCTCGGGTATAAAGGCATCAGCCGACGCCATTTTCCCCAGTCTTTCTTGCCGCGTGGCGCCCGAAGCAGAAGCTGTTCGCAAGTGCCGGTCGGTCGGATCCAGAGATTACTTCTACCGAATACTACTTCGAAGACTTCTAAAGCTAAGTACCCCGTTGGGGACTCTTTCTTGCCTCACCCGATGTCAGAAAAAGTTAATAATTGTTTAACCTGTGGGAAACAAATACCTCATAAAGATTTCCACTCTTACTGTCTGCCTTGTTTAGGCCCAGCCCACGACGTAGCAGCCTGTTCGCCTGTGCTTTTTCAACCGACGAACGCTTAGGCGCGGTCGGAGTTTGCTGAACAGTTTTTCGGTTCTGATTTTGCGTACATTATGCCGTCGGATCCTCCGACTACCCAATCTGCCAAAAAAACGCAAAGATAAAGACCGACACTCGCGGTCCGCGGTTTCGGCTGAAACCATGGTTAAGCAAACCGCGAGTGTCTCTGTTTCGGCCGAAACCGAGAAAACTGATCAAAGTACAGCTGAATCTATCTCTACAACTGAGGCCCCTGCTACCATTCTTGAATCGGCCTCAGAAATTATACCCACTACGGTGGTTGCCACTGACTTATCAGACACCATTCCCTTGGATGTCTCTACCCCAGCACGTGGTGCTGCTAGGCCTCCAGCAGCCATGTCCATTAAGGCCTTCGCCAGGGCTAAAGCAGCCAAGACTACTAAAACAGTGCCTGTTAAACCCCCTTCAACCAGGCCCTCCTAGTTCTCAAATGCTTACTCTGGCAGAAGATTTAATTTCATTAATTAGAGGATCTCAATCTCACCCAGACAGGGCCTCTCAGCCCCAGAGAAGAGACCTAGGGCAGAGCCCCCTGAGCCAGTGTCATCTGATGATTCAGCCGATGAATCAGACATAACTGACCAGCCAGAGGCTCCTTTCTCTAATTTTGAAGACTCTGATGCTGAAGAATCCATTCCAGCTGCTTCCCCACCAGAAGAATTTTCCTTTGGGGAAACCTTACATGCCATGCGAGAGCAGTTCCAATGGCAGCAACAGGATTTTTCAGACTCCAGAAAAAGACTTAGGACTTTTCTGCACCTTCCACAACACAGGCCCTTAGCTATACCTCCTGTTCTCCCTGTGGTGGATGATGCTTTCAATGATGTCTGCTCCGCTCCAGATTCTTTACCTCCAGCCCCTGCCAAACCAGACAGATTTTACAGGGTGCCAGACACTCATCACCACCTTTACAAGGCCCCTCTTGCAGACCCCGAAACTATATCCCAGGGTCCCAAGGCAGTAGCCGCGACCATTGCTAAAAACCCTATTCCTTCTGAAAGGGAAGCAAGGTCATTAGACAGATGGGGCAAAAAGGTTTACACTTCAGCCACTCTCTCAGCTAGAGCTTTAAACTGTCAGTTTCACATGATACAATACCAAGAGTTTTTGCTTGATCAGTTAACTAAAAAGCTTACCACTGATGAATCTCTTGATAAGAAATATGTATTAGAAATGGTAAATAACATACAACAGGTTAGTAACCATTCCTTAAAATGTGGCTATGATGCACTGGAGGCTTCATTTAGATCAGCCATGACTGGCACAGTGATAAGAAGGCATGCATGGCTAAAGGAGCAAGCCTTACCGGATCATGTTAAAGCAAAGTTACTAGATGCTCCTATGGATAAGACAAGTTTGTTTGGTACACCTGCCCAGCAGGTTATGAAGAAAATGGAAGAAAAGGCAAAATCCGTTCAAACGGTTAAAGATTTCTTGCAGGTTCAGCCCCCAAGGTTTAGCAGGAACTGGCCTGCCAAAAATTGGTCCTTTCCTGACTCCACAAGATCTCAAAGGGGCAGAAACAGACGTTCCAGAGGCAGAAACCAATCCAGAGGAGGTGCCTACAGAGGACAGTGGCAAGGTAACAACAGAGGCACAGACACAACCACTGCCACCACATCAACACAACCACAGTGACTTAATCCTAAATCCGCCTACCAGGGAACAAATAGCAGCTCCTCTAGGCGGAAAGTTAACCTTATTTTCAAAAAACTGGCACTATATAACAAAAGACAAGTGGATTTTACAAACCATAGATCAAGGATACCGGTTCCACTTCCACACTTTACCAATCAAAAGAGGAATGCCAAATCTACCTCCAAATCAAAAAACAGAGGCTCTACAACAGATAATGCAGTTAGCAAACATGAGAGCTGTGGAGAAAGTGCCAACTGCAGAGCAAGGAAAGGGGTTCTACTCAAGACTATTCCTAGTTCCAAGAAAGGAAAAAAGTTGGAGACCAATTCTCGACCTGTCCGCCTTAAATACATACATCATTGTCCCAAAATTCAAAATGCTGACCCTACAGCAACTTCTTCCCATACTGGGCAAGGAGTGTTGGCTGGTAACTCTAGATCTCAAGGAGGCATACCTGCACGTCCCCATTCGACCAATCTGCAGAAGATACCTCAGATTGCTTGCAGGATCAGAGCACTATCAATTCTCAGCATTGCCCTTTGGCTTATCTACTGCGCCCAGAGTGTTCACTAAATGCCTGGCATCAGTAATTGCCCATTGCAGACTACAGGGAATACAAATTTACCCATACCTGGACGACTGCCTGCTACAAGGGGACAACAAAAGCAAGCTGACAACAGATTTACAAAGGGTCATCTACTTGCTACAAGCACTGGGATACACAGTCAATCTACAAAAGTCAAGGCTGATACCATCCCAAACAAGGACATTCTTGGGCGTGGAATTGGACACAGTAAAACAAATGGCATTCCTAACTGCAGAAAAACAAAAAGAACTCCCTCTTTACTTCTTGGCACTAACAAAGCTGAACAAGTTAACAGCAAGAAAAGTACTGCAGGCCTTGGGCTTCATGGCATCATGCATAATCCTGGTCCCACTTGCCAGACTACATATGAGAAAACTAGTGGTACCTAAAGAATTTATGGTCCCAACACAGTCACAGCCTAGAAACAGAAATCCCACTAATTCCATGCTTAAAACAGGAGTTCCTATGGTGGGCTCAGGCATGCCAGACAAACCCAGGCCTACCCTTTCGCAGATGTCAAGCAAGCCAGACCATCACAACAGACGCTTCAGACCTAGGATGGGGGGCCCACATGCTGGACAAATGCGTGCAAGGATTGTGGACACAGGATCAACTTCACCTGCACATCAACCTAAAAGAAATGCTGGCAGTAAAACTGGCAATCCAAAGGTTCAGACCATTTCTCAGAGGGCCAGTTGATGATAAGGACAGACAACACCACAGTCATGTGGTACATCAACAAGCGGGAGGCACTCATTCATACCCCCTATGCAGAATGACTTTGGAGCTGTGGAACCTGGCACTCGGCTACAACATCCAGTTACAGGCAATGTTTGTACCGGGAAAAGAAAATATTCTAGCAGACATATTAAGCAGAACCACATCGGATGCCCACGAATGGAAACTGCACCCGGACATTTTCAAGACCATCTCAAAGAAATGGGGAATGCCTCAGATAGACCTATTTGCATCACCTCTCAATCACCAGCTCAAAAAATTCTGCACAAGGACATTACACCCACTGGCATGGAAAGTGGATTCGCTCTCCTTCAGCTGGAAAGGCCTGACAGCATATGCATTCCCACCTCTTCCCTTAATACACAAAGTATTACTAAAAATCAAGGAAGAACGTCCAAGGATAATCCTGATAGCTCCAAACTGGCCAAGACAACACTGGTACCCACTGCTGAGGAGCATGTCTCATAATATGTGGCCAATACCCCTGATGCCTTTGATGCTAACTCAGAACAACTACAGCATCATACATCCAAACCTAAAAACGTTGCAACTGACTGCATGGAACATCACATAGCAACAGCTAACCCAGAACTTTCTCAGAGTTAAAGACATTATTCTTGAAGCACGCAGACCTTCAACAAGAAGGAACTATGCTGGAAAATGGAAAAGGTTTGTCATTTGGAGTACTGAAAGAGGAAAAGATGTGTCAAACATAGATATGCCTAACATTCTAGAGTATCTGGCCGAACTTCTTCATTCAGGCTTGTCCTACTCCTCCAAGATACATGCATCAGCTATTTCAGCAGAATACAGCTTTGATCCACCTGTTTTTTCGCACCCTTTGCTCAGGCAGTTCCTCAGAGGAATCAAGAATGTAAAACCTCCAAGGAAACCACCTTTGCCAGCTTGGGACTTAAACTTTGTGCTAGAAAAGTTGACACCATCACCCTTTGAACCAGCAGCAACAGCAGACCTACAACACCTGTCATGGAAAACTGCTTTCCTACTGGCAATTACTTCAGCAAGGAGGGTTTCAGAGCTACAGGCCTTAATGGCAGTGCAACCCTTCCTAATCTTCCACCAAGATAGTGTCCATGAGGACTAATCCTACATTTATGCCTAAGGTGGTATCCAGAGTGTCTTTAAACCAGGCAATCCACCTACCTACCTTTTCCAACCCACAAAACAGAGGGGAAAGAATACTGCATACCTTGGATGTACATAGACAGCTACGCTACTACTTGGACAGAACAAAAAATAGCAGAAAGACTGACCAACTTTTTGTAGCCTATGCAACAGGAAGGGAAGGAAAAGCTATTTCCAAACAGACAATCTCCAAATGGATAGGAAATTGCATACGATTCTGTTACTCCTTCCATGGAAAACCAATTCCACAGAACATAAGACCTCATTCTACAAGGGCAACAGCCACTACCACAGCCTTCTTACGAGGAGTGGCAACCAAAGACATTATTGAGGCGGCTACTTGGACCTCCGTGCATACATTTGCCAAGCATTATAACTTACCTCTATATTCCAGATCCCGAGCAGGGTTTGCCACTGCTGTACTGCAAGGGATCCTAAACACACCATAATCTAGTTTTATCCTCCTCCCCTAGTTGGCTATGGTATTCTACCCAGTTGTTATGACTGCAGATGCATCCATGAAGGACATAGTACAGTTTTGTACCTACCATAAATGTAGATGTCCGAACTGGATAGCATCTGCAGTCAGGATTACCCTCCCTCCTTCCCCTCTGTGGTACTCCTAGGGTATTTTACCCTCCTATAGCTAGCTGGTGGGGGGGGGAGTCTTTTATGGTGTATTTGTTTGTATATATGTACATACATGCTTATTTTTGTGTTTACCCCTATCTTTTTGGAAACATTGGCATCTATCCAAATTTTAACCTCCAGGAGGGCTACTGGCATCTGGGGCAAGAAACACTGAGGAAAATGGCGTCGGCTGATGCCTTTATACCCGAGGACCAACAGAGATGACGTCGGGTGAAGTGCGACATCAGCCGAAGCCGGACCCGGACTTTGGAATCCGGCCGACTGAAGGGCTGCCTGACGACAGGACAACCCAGTTGTTATGACTGCAGATGCTATCCAGTTCGGACATCTACATTTATGGTAGGTACAAAACTGTACTTTTTGATTCCTTGGAGGCCTCTTGTAAGGCCGCAGTTACTGGATCTGTGATGAGGCATGCCTGGCTCAAGGAGCAAAATCTGCCCGATCATGTTAAAGCTAAATTGTTGGATGCCCCTTTGCCTCATGATACTCTGGTAATAAGGCAGAAGAGGTTTTAAAGAAAATGGAAGACAAAGCTAAATCTATGCAAAGACTTTTTGCAAGTGCAGCCACCTAGGTTCAGTAGGCTATTGGTTCTTTCCTGTGTCCAATAGAGGTATTCTGGGCAATCCCAGGTGCTTAAAAGGCTCCAGATATCAATCACAGGGATCTCAAGGTCAAATTAATGGGGTGCCTCCACCTCCAAATCTGGAGGTAACAAAGCACAACCCTACAGTAAGCAGTCTTGGTGACTTTCCTCTGCCATCTCCAAGCACTTATGTTTTAGCAGCCCCCTTGGGCTTAAATTGGCAGTTAATTACCCAGGACAAGTGGGTATTAAACATAGTATTCCAGGGGTACAGGTTTCATTTTCATAATTTGCCAATTCCAAACAGTTGGTCGGATCTGCCACACAACCAGTGGGCAGAGGCCCAGAATCAAGTCATGTTCCTCATGAATATGGGGGCTATTCAACCGTTACCAGGAAAGGAAAAAGGACAAGGACTTGGACTTTATTCAAGACTTGTCCTGGTACCCAGAAAAGACCATTCCTTGCGTCCAATACTCGACTTAACAATTCTGAACACGTTCCTGGACATTCCAAAAGTCAAAATGCTGACTTTACAACAGCTACTGCCTATGCTAGGTAAGAAGGCTTGGTTAGTAACTCTAGACTTAAGAGGCATACCTGCATATCCCAATAAGGGAATCTTGCAGAAGATACATCTGCTTCAAAGCAGACTTTTTGCATTACCAATTCTCTGCCCTGCCCTTTGGCTTATCAACTGCGCCCAGGGTTTTTACAAAGTGCCTGACACCATTAATTGCATTCTGCCGACAAACATTCAAATTTGTCCTTATCTGGACGATTGTCTCAGGCAGAGGACGAGGACACTTCAACATCTGGCATTTGTAAAAAGGCTTCTAGCATGCCTAGGGTACACCATAAACTAAAAGAAATCACAACTGGTACTCTCTCAAATAATTACATTCCTGGGTGCAAGCTTGACTACAACTGCCAGATGGCTTACCTCACGCCAGACAGAACTGCAATTGACAACATACTTCAAACAAACTGCCACAAAAACCCAGTTATCTGCAAAACAAATTCTGCAGGCTTTGGGGTTCGTGGAATCCTGCATTCTACTAATTCCATATGCGAGGACTGCATATGAGGAAACTTCAGTGGTACCTAAAAAGTTTGAGTCAACATTGTCACAGCCTGGAAACTGATCCCTCTCATTCCCTGCCTACAACCGGAGTTTCTTTGGTGGGCAGAGATGTCACCAGAACAAGGGACTGTCATTCACTCTACCCCTGCCACCCAAACCTTAACTTCAGGCACATCAGACTATGCTTGGGGGGCCCACCTAGCAGGGAGATGCAGTTGGAGCAAATGGAGCCCAAACCAAATGCATCTGCATATCAACCAGAAAGAAATGCTAGCTGTTCAGAATGCTCTGACAGCCTTCAAGGATTGACTTCATCCAAGACCACTACTGATAAAGACTGACAACACCACAGTTATGTGGTACATGAGCAGGAAGCGGTACCCTTTCCTGCCCCCTTTGCTGACTAGCCATGGCCTTGTGGAACACAGCCTTGACTTACCAAATACATCTTCAAGCTCAGTTCCTGTCAGGAAAGCAAAATACTGTCAGGCGACCTAAGCAGAATTCTTATGGACCCACACGAATGGAAACTGGATCCGCAAATCTTCAATATGTTAACACAGAAATGGGGAAGCCCAGGCAGAGATCTATTTTCCTCTCCCCAAAACTGAGTTGGACAAATTCTGCACAAGAACTCATCACAAAAAAGCATGGAAAGTGGATGCTCTATCCTTCAGCTGGAAAAACCTATCAGTCTATGCCTTTCCCCCTCTGCCTGTACTCTGCAATTTCTTATTGAAAATCAGACTGGAAAAAAAAAAATGACTAATTGCTCCGGACTGCCCTCGCCAGCACTGGTATCTGCTTCTAAGGAATATGTCGCACTTTCCTCAGACACCTCACCTACTGTCTCAGCAGAACTATCAAATTCTGCTCACACTGCTCCAAACTCTGAATCTTGCAGCATGGTTAATCAACTAATTATTCAAACTTCATCTCAGTAAATCTGTGATGGATGTCATTTTGGAAGCCAGAAGGCCTAGTACTGGAAAATCTTATGCTGATAAATGGAAGAGATTCTGTGCTTGGAACCAAGCACAGGGAATAGACACAGCAAAGCCCAATATTCTTCAGATTTTACAATACTTAGATGCTTGACAGGGGCTTATCTTTTTCTTCAATTAAAATCCATGACTCTGCTATCTCTGCTCATTACAACACAGAGCCTCCTCTCTTTTCTCATCCACTGCTAAAACAGCATTTCAGAGGGGCCAAAAATTTAAGGCCTCCCAGGAGAGGGCCAACTCCCACATGGGACCTCAATTTTGTGCTGGAAAAAACTCTCTACCTCCTTTTGAACCAGCAGCTACTGCGGATATGAAATTTCTTTCTTGGAAGACGGCTTTTCTTTTGGCAGTCAGTTCAGCTGGAAGGATTTCAGAACTACAGGCTATATGCCAAACTGATGTACAAAAGAGGAAGTGGACTTGCATATGTGACATTCTACTATTGCAGGACTAAAATTATTTATGGTTTTGCTGTAGGGAGCACTGCTGTTGACAGGAACAAAACTGGTCTTTTTCTCCAGGCCTGCAACCCTGAGATGAGGTAGTGTTAACAGTTGTGGCTGGGAATAAGTCTGTGTGCTAAATGTCTTCTCTCCTATTTCCATCTGGAAAAGGTGTACACTTGAAAATTTATGTAATTTAAGTTAGTTAAGGATGTTATCCTTTTAGTAAGCTACATTCAGGGAGCTTGGATGTTGATCTTGGGGTTTTCCGTATGCATCCTGTGGATTTTATTGCCTTTTGTCTGAATTGGCACATTGTTTTGTATTTAAGTTATGTACATATACTGTAAACAGATTTACACACAAAGGATAAGCATTATTTAAACTGTTTAACAGGCTGTGTGGCATGTTTCCCATTACACTGCTTAGGCCTACTACCAGTGAGATTAATTCACAGTTGGCATGATTAAGAGCAACTAGATTACTGTCTAACATAATCTAGAGTAGAGGCAGTACTACCATGCCAGGAAGAAAGTTGTGGGGAATTGAATTCTGCTAGCCTTCCCTGTTGGCGAGTGAGAAAATTGATTAGATTGTGTCCAAGGCTGTTGCATAGCTAAAGGAGTGCTGGAAGACTGCTAATGAGTGGTTAAACTTGGACCTGGTCTGCTTGGCCTAAGACTTGTCTCCTGTAAGTTGCCTTCTTACAGTCCAGTCTAGGTGTGGAGATTGGTAACTTGGTCCTATGTTAACAGTTCATATCTCTCTCGTATTCCTGGGGCCAGTTGTATTTTGTGAATTAGTTATTTGTTCAGATTTACGTGCTTTTACTTTTGGCTGGAGGTGGTAGATGTTCATCGTGTTTCAGTGTTGAAGTTATCACACTTGGATGATCTTGCCAGGGGTAGCCCTTTGTCAGCCCGAATACCAGAGGCTTAGTATTTCTGCGTCAGTTGCTGTCGCTTCAGTACTGAATTCCAGTTGTTGAAGATATAAAAATAGGCAGCCGATGTCATTACGTCAGTCTTTCTTGCCGAGGAGCCCGAAGCTGAAGCAGTTCGCACGAGCGCCGGTCGGCTGCTACCTGAGTTTTTGTTTCAGAAATTGAATAATCTTGAAGTTTTCTAAAGCTAAGTACCCCATTGGGGATCCTTTTTTCTTGCTCTAACCTATGTCAGCAAAAGTTAACAATTGTCTTGCCAGTGGAAAGCAAATACAACACCGAGATTTCCATTCTTACTGCATCACCTGTTTAGGCCCAGACCATGGCATACCTCGCTGTCGGTTTTGTGCTTAGTTTTATCCCCCGAACTATTTGTCGTTGGGCCCTTTTTGTAGCAAGATACTTTCGTTCTCTATGTCCGTATTCCGAAATGGCTTCGGTACGCCATCTGACTACTGATCTCCCGAAAAAACGTAAGGGTAAAGATCGCACAGGTCCAAAACTGCCGACAATACTTCCGATGTTCGTGTTTCACTGTTGCATTCATTATACTTGGGTTATCCTGCTGGCAGGCGACCTGCAGTCGGCCCGAGTTCCAAAGTCTTGGTCCGGCGTCTCTTGCTGTCGCCTCTTCCCTGACATCAGTGCGCCAGGGGTGTAAGTTGCAACCGCCATTTTCTTCAGTCTTTCTTGCCGCGCGGTGCCCGAAGCAAAAGCAGTTCAAGTGCCGGTCGGCCGACTCCTGAGATTTTCAAAATTCGGTTTCAGAACCGAAGTCCTCAGTAAAGCTAAGTACCCCGTTGGGGAAACTTTTTTTCTTGCTCCAGACCGATGTCAGTAAGTTAATTGTATTTCTTGTGGGAAGCAAATACCTCATAAGGACCTTCACTCTTACTCTACTCCTTGCCTAGGCCCTGATCACAACGTCACAAGTTGTCTGTTTTGTGCTAGATTCAATAAACACACTATTAAACTTTGGTTTGATTTTGCTTTGCATTATTTTGGCCGAAGGTTTAATTACATAATGCTATCGGAACAACCGACCGGAATTTATAAAAAAAAAGCAAAGACAAAGAAAAGGACAGGCATCCGAGGTCCCAAACAGTTGACTAATCCTCTTCTAGGCCAGTCTACGGTTCTCAGCGAGGTGCTTTCGCAGGCCCTGGCACCCGCTACCTCAGAGCCACAGGCGGTAAGACAGCCACGTGGAGACACTGAGGCCTGTGGAAACTCAAGGTATTGGGCCTACGGAAACTATACTCTCAGATGGGTCCGGAGCCACTGAGCAGGCATCTGCTTCTGAGGGTGTTTTCAGACCTTCACAGCTTACAAGCCCACTACAGCACCAAAAGCCAAGTCGAAAACACCATTGAAGACAAGGAAACAAGTACAGCATTCTCCAGAACTGTCATCCATGCCAAAGAAACAGATGCTTAAAATGGCCGAAGACCTAATTAATTTAATCGGGGGTTCCCACCCCCCTCCTGACATAAGGCCTAGGTAAGACATGGATTACAATTCCTCTGACCAGGTTTCTATTTCCTCTGACTACTCTTCTGATCAGGGATATTCTCTCCCTCCCTATGAGGACTCTGATGCAGAAGAGTCCATACCTTCAGCCTCTCCGCCTGAGGATTATTCTTTTGGGGAAACCCTGCACACCATGAGGGAGCATTTCCATTAGGAGAGCCAGGAATATTCAGAATCCAAGAAAAGGCTCAGACTTCCTTTTATTGCCTCAGCACAGGCCCCTTGCTATTGCCCCTGTGCTTGATATTGTTGATTTTTTTTCTGAATCCAGTCAGTCTCCTGATTCTTTACCCCCTGCAGCAGTCAAGCCAGACAGGTACTACAGAGTCCCTGACTGTCATAAATTTCTTTACAAAAACCCCGCTGCAGACCCAGAAATTTCTCGGGGTCCAAAATGGGTTAAGGCTTCCACTGCTAAAAATCCTGTCCCCTCGGATAGGGATTCCAGAGTTCTGGACAGATGGGGGGAAAAAGTTTACACTTCTGCTACTTTAGCTGTAAGAGATTTAAACTGTTCGTTTCACATGCTTAAATAGCAACTGTACCTCATGTCATTGTTAAAACAGAAAATGGTTTCAAATACAGAAGGTCCTGACAGTAAGGAAGTGCAGGATTTATTGCATGCAGTTGAACAAGTGGGAAAGCATACTCTGCAATGTGGTTTTGATTCATTAGAGGCTTCTTGTAGAGCTGCAGTTACAGGCTCTGTTATTCGAAGGCATGCTTGATTGAAAGAAAGTTTACCTGACCATGTTAAAATGAAATTATTAGATGCTCCATTACAGCAATGTGTTAAGGCAGAACAGGTGTTAAAGAAAATGGAGGATAAAGCAAAGTCAATGCAGACAGTGAAAGATTTCTTACAGGTTCAACCACCTAGATATAGCAGAAACTGGCCTTCAAAAAAATTGGTCCTTTCCAGTGTCAGGCCGCAGCGAGGCAGATACAGACACCCAAGAGGCAGATCTCAGCCCCAAGGCTCCTGTCGACCTAAACAATGGGGTGCTTCAGCCCCCAAAGGAGGGGAAGACTTCACGACCTTATAGGAAACCGTCCCAATGACTTCCCTCTGCAAATGCCATGCACTTACCTTTTGGCAGCACCCTTAGGGGGAAAGCTAGCACTTTTCTCAAATTGGCACATGATCACCCAGGACCAATGGGTGCTGAACATTGTTTCTCAGGGTTACAGGTTCCACTTCCACACGCTTCCAAAACCAAAAGGTATTCCAGACCTGCCACACAACCAATGGGCAGAGGCACAAAAACAGATTGCTGCTCTTATGGACATAGGAGCTATTCAAAAAGTTCAACAGCAAGAACGGAGACAGGGATGTTACTCAAGACTTTTCTTAGTACCCAGAAAGGACAAAGCCTGGAGACCAATACTGGACTTGTCAATCCTAAATACTTTCCTGGATGTTCCAAAACTCAAAATGTTAACACTACATCAACTTCTACCCATGCTGGGCAAGAAGGCTTGGCTAGTTACTTTGGATCTCAAGGAGGCATACCTGCATGTCACAATCAGGCAATCTTGCAGAAGATACCTCCGATTCATAGCAGGCTCAATGCATTACCAATTCTCAGCACTGCCCTTTGGCTTATCTACTGCGCCCAGGGTCTTCACAAAATGCCTGGCACCAGTAATTGCATTTTGCAGACAAAAAGGAATTCAAATATATCCCAGCATAGAGCAAGGACATTCTTCTAAAGCATCTGGCATTTGTAAAAAGATTGCTAATTTGCCTAGGGTACACAGTAAACTAAAAGAAATCAAAACTAGTGCCCTCTCAAGAGATAATATTCCTGGGTGCAAGCTTAAATACAACTGCCCAGATGGCTTCTCACGCCAGACAAAGGCAATGGACTCATTACTTTCAAATGATGGCAACAAAAACCCAGCTCCCTGCAAGAAAAATTCTGCAGGCCCTGGGCTTCATGGCATCCTGCATTCTACTAATTCCATATGCAAAACTGCATATGAGGAAACTACAATGGTATCTAAAAAATGTTTGGACTCTGCATTGTCACAGCCTTGAGACTATCATAACTTTAATTCCCTGCCTGCAACAAGAGTTTCTATGGTGAGCCCAGGCTTGTCACCACAACAAGGGACCGCCTTTCACTTCACCCACAGCCAGGCAGACAATAACAGATGCATTGGATTATGCCTGGGGGGCACATATGGCAGGAAAATGTATTCAGGTCACGTGGCCCAAGGAACAAATGCATCTTCACATCAATCAAAAAGTTGCTAGCTGTACGGAATGCCCTGACAGCTTTCAAGGACCAACTACATCCAGGACCACTATTAGACTGACAATACCACAGTTATGTGGTACATAAGCAAGGGGGGGTCACACATTCCTACCCCCTATACAGGCAAGCCATGACTTTGTGGAACACAGCACTGACCTATCAAGTACATCTGCAGGCACAATTCCTTCCAGGAACAAAAAATACACTGGCAGACTAAGCAGAAATCTCATGGATCCTCACGAATGGAAACTAAATCCACAGGTGTTCAGCATAATGAGGAAATGGGGACACCCAGACATGGATCTTTTTGCCTCCCCTCACAATTACCAAATACAGAAATTCTGCACAAGAACTTATCACTCAAGCATGGAAAGTGGATGCTCTATTATTCAGCTGGAAAGGCCTGACAGTCTATGCCTTCCCTCCGATGCCTCTCCTTGCCAAGGTACTCCTAAAAGTCAGGCAAGAAAGGCCAAAAATTATCCTGATTGCCCCAGACTGGCCACGCCAGCACTGGTACCCAATCCTAAAGAGCTTGTCTCCAGGCCCAGCTTGGCCTCTACCTCAAATTCCTCATCTTCTGACTCAACAAAACAATCATTCTGCACAGTCAACTCAGAACCTTAAATCTGGCAGCATGGCAGATAATGTAGCCACTCAGACTGCACCTCTCTCTCAAGCTGTTACTGATGTCATTTTAGAAGCCAGGAGGCCCAGCCCTAGGAAATCTTATGCAGAAAAATGGAAGAGATTCTGTGCTTGGAACCAGGCACAAGGGCTCGAACCACTTGTCCCTAATATACCTCAGAGTTTACAATACCTAACTGAGATGCTGGACAAAGGCCTATCTTTCTCATCAATTAAAATCCATGCCTCTGCCATTTCAGCTCATTACAATACGGAACCTCCTATTTTTTCACATCCTCTACTACGACAGTACCTCAGAGGGGCAAAAAAATAAGACCACCCAAGGAGAGCACCAGTACCAACTTGGGATCTCACTTTTGTTTTAGAAAAACTCACACTGCCTCCTTTTGAACCAGCCAGCACAGCTGATCTGAAATTCTTATGGAAAACTGCTTTGCTCCTAGCAATAACTTCAGCAAGAAGAGTCTGAGTTACAGGCATTAATGGCTGTGGGACCATTCATCATTTTTCATCAGGACAGGGTCTCTTAGGATAAACCCAACATTCATGCCAAAAGTGGTCTCCACTGTGGCCTTGAACCAAACTATTCATTTACCTACTTTCTACCCAAATCCCCAGAATAAAGGGGAAAGACTTCTGCACTCTTTGGATATACACAGACAGCTACTATTCTACTTGGACAAAACAAAAGCTTTCAGAAAAACAACTGTTTGTAGCATATGCTGCAGGATCACAAGGAAAGCCATTTACAAAGCAGACCATTTCAAAATGGATAGGCCACTGCATCAACTTCTGTTATGCACAACATGGCAAATCAGTGCCCAAGGGCATTAAGCAACACTCTACCAGAGCAGCAGCCACTTCAACAGCTTTTCTCAGAGGAGTACCAACCAAAGACATTTTTAGAAGCTGCAACCTGGAGCTCAGTGCACACTTTCACCAAGCACTACCACTTACCTCTCTACTCTAAATCCAGAGCAGGCTTTGCCTCTGCAGGGCCTGGTAGCCTCTCCAAATCCAGTTTAGACCCAGCCGCCCATCCTCAGCTTTGGGATTCTACCCAAGTGTGTAATGACTGCAACAGTGAAACACGATGACCATAGTACAGTTGTGTACCTACCTTAAAGGTAGATGTTGGTGTATTCACTGTTGCAGTCCAGGTTATTCACCCACCATCCCCCTTTTCATTGCTGGGGCTTTCCTGTACTTCTCAACTCTACACCTATGTGGTGTATTTGCTTGTAGATGCATATATTACTACAAACATTTCCTTCATGTTTTTTGGCGTAATTGTATCTTTCCAGCCTTCCTATCTGGGGGCACCTGACATCTGGGGCAAGAAAAACTGAAGAAAATGGCGTCTGTTGCAACTTTTATACCCCTGGCACACTGACGTCAGGGAAGAGGCGACTGCAACAGACACCGGGCCAAGACTTTGGAACTCGGGCCAACTGGGGGTCGCCTGCCAGCAGGATAACCCAAGTGTAATGACTGCAACAGTGAATACTCAACATCTACATTTATGGTAGGTACCCAACTGTACTTTAAACTAGTCGCCAGTTTGCTGGTACTCAGTGAGGTGCTTTTGCAGCCCCTGATGCCTGCTTCGATGGATTCGTAGGCCGCTACAGAGACTTGTTTGGAGACCGGTATGCTGCGAGACTTTACTTAGAACTTGCGGATGTCTCTACCTTGGATGGGTCCGGAGCCACTGTGCAGGCACTGGCTTCTGAGGAAGCTCTTCGCACTACCGATATTTGACACAAACTGACTTTACACGTCTTCACTTTCTAAAACTACTGAGTTTCTAAGGCCAAGAGTGCGAGATACGCATAAAAAAAACTGACCCAATCTCGGATGCTTAAAATGGCAATTACCTGATCATGCTGATTAGGGGAAGCCAGCCTTCCCCTGTTGAGAGACTTGTCCCCAGCAGTTTTATCTGACAGTCCGATGACTGTGAGGTTTCTGATTATGATGACATGCCCTTGTCTGCCCATGAGGTTTCAGATGCAGAGGAATCCATTCCTTCTGCCTCCCCTCCAGAGGGTTTTTCTTTTGGTGAAACCCTACATACTTGAGAGAGCATTTTCATTGGGAATGTCAGGATTATCCTCAGTCCAAAATGAGACTTGGGAAATCTTTAGATCTATCACAGTACAGACCCTAGGCAGCAGTCTGTTGCAGGAGTCTGTTGCGGCGGCAGCAAGGGTATCGCCAAAAAAAGATCATAAGCTTTATAATGGTCAGAGTTCCCACTGCATTATAAAGGGTCTGGATAGTATTTAATGCTCTCAGTTTTGGAGAAAACCAAGGATCTTTGACAAGTCTTGGACTGCTGTGGTCTGTTTATTCTGTAAAGCGTTCCTGATGTTCTTTGTGCAAAGGCACCCATGTTTGTCATGGGAGGAACAGAATGCACGGTCTGCATTTCCAACATCCGTACTTCCATATCAGAATAGCCAAGGAGTTCAGAAGGTTCCTGCATTCAGTTGCACCCTTTTTCATCTCACCACAGCATCCCCTGGGTGTTCACCAAATGTATGACCATAATGACAGCATATCTCATTGTCAGGGTCAGAAGTTCCCCTTACTTGGATAATCTAGACTCCAGAATGGAGAGAGCTGTTCTGTCAGGTGGGTGTTTCTGCTGTTGCTGTAATGGTCATTGTTGATTGCTAATACTGCGAAGTCCTAGAAAGTCATTGTAACACCAGTTTTAATAGGTTGCTGCATAGGCAGTCTTACATGGTAAACATTCCATGTGACAGGATAGTGGTACTTCAGTCACAAAAACATCTCCTTTCCACCCATACGCTAACTGTAGCTCTCAACTTCAGCTTTCTGGATCTAATGGGAGCTGTCTTTATGCTGCCTTTTACAAGGTTAGCAGATTAGGTTTCTGCAGATGACACCATAAGGTTTAGTGGTCTTAACGTAAAAATCCTATAAAATATCTCTTGCTCAGAAGGATGTAGCCCTGATGGTTCAGCCAGCTGGTATTTGATTAGCTGCCCTAGTGCTTGGAGGTGCCTGGCAGGGAGGGGGGCATGGCCTACTTTGTTTGAGGGAGGGATTTGCATGCTTTGAGGCAAAAGGGCAGTGTAATGTCTGTTGTGGAGACCAGAGAACTCACTGTTTGTGCTGTGAGGGGGAGGGGCAGGGTTGCTTGAAGGCGGTAACCTTTGCAGATAGTCCAGTGTATGCTGCTTCTTAGCACCTTACTCAATGGGGGATGGGAAGAAAAACTAAAAAGTCTGAATCGTCCCTTTTGGCTGCAAGCATGGTAACTGTGACTCTTGGCTGGTGATGGAAATGATGGGCTTGGCTGATGGAGAGGTGGTCACAATGTTGGCAGATAGCAAGGGCAAAAATTTGCACTAAAGACTGCACTGCTAATGTGTCCTTGCTGGCTGCATAAACCCAGTTTAGCTTTGGAGAATCCCTCCCCTTTCCTTTCTCCAGTGTTACTGCCACTGTAAACTCCTCCCTTTTAATGGAGGAGGCATTGGTTAGGGCATACAGTCCAAGAGAGCTAGCCACAAAATGCCAGTTTGTGTTGTAGATGTGAGTAATCCTCCACAGAGTGCAGACTGTCTTCCCAAAGTGCAGTTACCATCTGCTGTGACAGCAAGACAGTGATAAGGTTATTCAAAGAGGTACCTTCATATGCCCCCATGTTGAGAGGGTATGAGGCAGTGCGAGTGGATAATCTTGATGCTTTCTTACAGAAATTCACATCCATGCAGGCAGAATACAAGTCCTCCTGTGGTGAATTAGGTCTCTGCTTATAGGACCAGCTTTGCCGTGGCTTACTTGGAATTCCCAACCAGTGCCAGAACTTTTAGTCTTCCTTCTGCTGGGATAGATATCCAGGCGCTCTGGTTTTGGAATGCCCTCCCCCCAGGTCTTTTTATGGTTTTCCTTTTTTAAATGCGTCCTGAAATTTCTGAAGAAAGCCATGCAAATTAAGGGCAAAGTTGTCCTCTTCTGTTATAGCCTTGTCAGGTCTGATAGAGCCAGTTTGTTGGGCTTCCTCTCCTCTTGAGACCATTCAGAAGTCTTCTAATGCACCCATCCAGCAGAGACCTATTCTCCTTCCATAGATTCACTGGTTACTTCAATTAATATTGATTTGCAGGGATCTTGCTTTGCCAGCCAGTGTAGTCCAGATCTTGATGTGTACACAGAACCATTCCACTAGATTACTGTTAGAAGTACATGGACGAGTTTTAGTGACAGAATTAAGAACTGTATCACTTTCCCCTTTTCTAGCAGTCATATGGGATATTTTGTCACAAATCCGTGGCATTATTTTTAACTTCTCTTTGTATTAAAATATATTGGCAACAATGTTTTTTTTGCCAGGAACTAAGTTGCATAACATCACCCTTGGTTCTTAGCTGATGAGACCCTCTACTTGAAAATTTTTTCTGAAAAACTAGAGATCCTGATGTCAATTTTCATTTGTTCCTCAACATGTGGGTTTGAATCCGATCCTTGGATTCATTTCTGCCACTATTGTACAGCTCTTGCCTACTGCAGACTCTTGAGTTCCTTACCTATAATGCTGTAGTCCCCCCATACCTCGAATCTTGTTTGGCCTCCCTGTACAGAAGCAGTTGCTTTCAGCTGTCGAGCAGTTAGTGACTTATCAGTTTTTTTAGTCTATCGTGATACCGTTGTTGCTAGTTTGTCCCCCCCTACTGTCCTTTGTATTGTTACGGTAATACTTTATACCATTGTTGGTAGTTTTTTCTTTTTCTACCTTGTTCTTTGCTGTATAACACTATAATGGCTAAGAACTTTCAGGGTTCAAAAAATGTAATGTGGGTGGGCACAAATTCCATTTGTCTAATGCCCATGACTCGTGTCTTTTGGCTGGGCCCTGCCTATTTGAAAGTCCTTTGCGAGGTATGTAAATCTTTTAATCCAAGGGCTTTAGTCGACACATTGCATTTAAGATACCTGGCACTTGCTCACTAAAGCAATTATATAAGTCCACACTAAAAAATTAAAAGCACTACACCCTCACAAAACTCCCCTTGAGTACCTTGTTCCCCATTGGCCCTTTTTTTTTTTTCAATTATAAAGGAATTCCCAATACTGTTGTAGCATGTCCAAAGGTCAGTTGTCAATCTCCTCTCCGGTCCAGCTGGTGAATCTGGGAATCTTGAGGCAATGTTGCAACTGCCTCATGTACACAGACAACCCTCTCCTCCTCCCAACATATTCCAACAGATGTGTGAGATGCAACCATGTAGCCATACTGGAGGCTAAGCTCTCTCCACTCAGTACTGGCAAAACCAGTCAGGAGGAGAAGGAAACCACACTCACTACAATTCCAGTCTCACATAGACCTACCACGACAGCAAACCAAACACATAAACACACAAAAACATACTCTGAGGCTCTAAATAAAAATCTGCCTAAGCAGCAGAGACCTCTCCAAAGCAGACACCCAAGCAACTGCTACCCCAAAACAAAACACGTGCAACACATAGCTCACAAAGCCAGTGTGCCGAACAGTCACAGCCCTTAAGGCTAAACCCACCTGATACACTTGTAATAGGTGACTCTGTCGTCAGGCACACTGACGTCCCGCTCACCAGGCTAAACAAGGAGGTCACGGTGAGCTGCCTGCCCGGCACTAGGATCCGCCACATAACACAAGCACTCAGGTCACGCCAAGGCAAGTAGAAATATGACTCATTGTCCATGCTGGTGTGATTGACCTGAGACGTACCTCCCTGGACTACATGAAGAGACATGGAGGAGCTCTCTGAGCATGTAGCCCAGGCCGGTATGACCCTGACCTTGAGTAGCATCTTACCCTCACCAAGAATGATGCCACATTATGAAGACAAGATGATCAATTTCAACAATTGGCTTAAGTATTGGTGTCATTCAAAGGGGATCCAATGCCTGTCAGCCTGGGATAACATGCTCGACAAGCCACAATGCTTCGCTAGGGACGGCTTGCACCTGTCACCCCCTGGGCTTTCGGATATTGACAAAGGCTCTTGCTACCCTCCTAGTGCCTTTTTTAGGCAAGGCTCAAAAGACAAACCCACCTCCATAGGTATCGTAAGGGATAAGAAACTTGAGTAATGCTACTCAATGCCAGAAGTCTAAACCTCAAGATGCACGCACTCGAAACTCTCCTTAGCATGGAGAACATCGATATCTGTGCAGTAACAGAAAACCTGGTTCAAGGCTCCCGAGAGCACCCCAGCACTACCAGGTTATACCTCATACCATGCTTTTCGGCCCCAAAACTTGGACCGAACCACAAAAGGGGGAGTATCAAATCAATATTGGTCAAAGATACCCACACCTCCAGGTTGGTGGCACAGCACGAAGCATCCGAGACTATTCATGTGCAACTAACACTGGGTAAAACTGCCTTCCAGTTTGTAGCCTGCTACAGACCACCCTCTCAAACCCAGGAACCCCACTCGGCCTTCCTGAGAGCACTGGAAAATATGAAGTTCTCTCCAAACACCATTATATTGGGCGACTTAAACTACCCAAACATAAACTGGGAGCATTACTTTAGCTCCAACACCCTAGCCCAAAGGTTCCTAGAATTTATAAACTCAAATGCTATGGAACAACTTGTTACCACTCCCACAAGAGGGAAAAACATACTGGACCTGATCATCACCAACATCGGGACTCTATGCTCCAGACCAGAAGTGTATCCCTCACTGGTAAGATCAGACCATAAACTAATCTCACTGGATAATTCACCTCCTGACTGCACCCCCTGCCCTGAAAACCACAGTGAAAAACTTCTCTAAAGCAAATTTCACACTCCTCAAAACTAAGGTGGAATCCTTCAAAACCCCCGGGCCTGTGGAATATACGGCCCAGACCGCAGAATCCTTTATAAACGCTTTCTATGAAGACCTTCAGGAATGCATGTATCGTGCAATCCCAAATAAAACCAAGACCCAATCCTCCAAAGGCAAACGTCCTGTCTGGTGGACCCCAGCCATAAACAAACTATACAATAGATGGAGGAAGCTACTACATAGAGCAAAATCCCAAACAGGGAAGACATCTCTGATCAGTATTAGCAAAAACACTACGGGCACTCATAAAATCGTCTAAGGCCAGCTTCGAGAGAATTGCACAGGACACAAAGGATAATCACAAGGATGTCCTTCAAGGATGCATCTGCAGTCCTAACAAATGGGTTGTCCTGTCGTCAGGCAGCCCTTCGGTCGGCCGGATTCCAAAGTCTGGGTCTGGCCTCGGCTGGTGTCGCACTTCACCCGACGTCACAGCCGCAGTTATTCGGGTATAAAGGCATCAGCAGACGCAATTTTCCTCAGTCTTTCTTGCCGCATGGCGCCCGAAGCAGAAGCTGTTCGCAAGTGCCGGTCGGTCAGATCCAGAGATTACTACTACCGAATACTACTTCGAAGACTTCTAAAAAGCTAAGTACCCCATTGGGGACTCTTTCTTGCCTCAGCCGATGTCAGAAAAAGTGAATAACTGTTTAACTTGTGGGAAACAAATACCTCATAAAGATTTCCACTCTTACTGTTTACCTTGTTTAGGCCCAGACCACGACGTAGCAGCTTGTCTAGCCTGTGCTTCTTTTAACCGACGGACGCTTAGGCGTCGGTCAGAGTTTGCTGAACAGTTTTTCGGCTCTGATTTCGCGTATATTATGCCGTCGGATCCTCAGACTACACAAATTGCTAAAAAATGCAAAGAAAAGGACCGACACTCACGGTCCGTGGTTTCTGCAGAAACCGCGGTTAAGGAAACCGCGAGTGTCTCTGTTTCGGCCGAAACCGAGCAAACTGTTCTAACTTCAGCCGAATCCATGCCTTCTACCGAGGCCTCTTCTAACCTGGTAGAATCGGGCTCTGACATCCAACCTGCTGCTGTAGTTACACAGGAATTATCGGACACCATTCCCTTGGATGTTTCAACCCCTGCACGTGGTGCTGCTAGGCCTCCTGCAGCCATGTCCATAAAGGCCTTTGCCAGGGCTAAAGCAGCCAAAATTTCTAAGTCTGTGCCTGTTAAGCCCCCCTCTCACAGGCCCAGCTCCAGTTCACAAATGCTTTCTCTGGCAGAGGATCTCCTCTCTTTAATAAGGGGATCCCAACCTCATCCAGACAGGGCCTCTCAACCTCCTCCAGAAAAGAGACCTAGAGCAGAGCCCCCTGAGCCAGTGTCCACGGATGATTCCTCTGATTCAGACAATACAGACCATCCAGAGGCTCCTTTTTCTCCTTATGAAGACTCTGATGCTGAAGAGTCGATTCCTTCTGCCTCTCCACCTGAGGAATTTTCCTTTGGGGACACCTTACATGCCATGAGGGAGCAATTTCAATGGCAGGGTCAAGATTTCTCAGACTCCAGGAAAACGCTTAGGACCTTTTTGCATTTACCACAACATAGGCCTTTAGCTATACCGCCAGTTCTTTCTGTTGTAGATGCATTTAATGATGCTTGTACTGCTCCTGATACTTTACCTCCAGCTCCTGCTAAGCCCGATGTGTGTCCGGGACCCTGTAGAACCTATCACCATTTATACAAGGCTCCTTTTGCAGATCCCGAGACTATCTCCCAGGGGCCAAAAGCAGTAGCATCTACCTCTGTTAAAAAACCCCTCCCCTCTGAAAGGGAGTCCAGGTCCTTAGAGAGATGGGGTAAAAAAGTATACACCTCTGCTACTCTGTCAGCTAGGGCATTGAACTGTCAGTTTCATATGATCCAATATCAGGAGTTTATGCTTGATCAGTTAACTAAGAAACTGTCCTCTGACTGTGGATAAGAAATATGTCCTAGAAATGGTGCATAACATTCAGCAGGTTAGTAACCATTCTTTAAAATGCGGCTATGATGCACTGGAGGCTTCCTTTAGATCAGCCATGACTGGCACAGTTATCAGAAGGCATGCATGGTTGAAAGAACAGGCCTTGCCGGATCATGTTAAAGCAAAACTATTAGATGCTCCTATGGATAAGGTCAATTTATTTGGTTCTCCTGCTCAGCAGGTACTGAAGAAAATGGAAGAGAAAGCAAAATCTGTTCAAACAGTGAAGGATTTCTTACAGGTTCAGCCTCCAAGGTTTAGTAGGAACTGGCCCTCCAAAAATTGGTCCTTTCCAGACTCCTCTAAAGCTCAGAGAGGCAGGAATAGGCGTTCAAGAGGCAGAAATCATTCCAGAGGTGGTGCCTACAGGGGACGCCAGTGGCAGGGTAACAACCAGCGAGGCACAGACGCAACTACTACCACTGCAACAGGGCAATCACAGTGACTTGGCTCTGGCACCGCCTACCAGGGAACAGATAGCAGCACCCTTAGGCGGAAAGCTAGCCTTATTTTCAAAAAACTGGCACTGCATCACAAGGGACAAGTGGATTTTACAAACTATAGACCAAGGTTACAGGTTTCATTTCCATAGTTTACCAGGAAAAAGAGGAATGCCAAACCTACCCCCAAATCAAAAGACAGAAGCCCTAAAACAAATAGCTCAATTAGTAAGAATGAGAGCTGTGGAAAAGGTACCATCTATGGAACAAGGAAAGGGATTTTACTCCAGACTCTTCCTGGTACCAAGAAAAGAAAAAAATTGGAGGCCTATTCTCGACCTGTCCGCTTTAAACACATTCCTCATTGTTCCAAAATTCAAAATGCTGACCCTACAGCAGCTTCTTCCCATGCTGGGCAAGGAGTCTTGGCTGGTGACTCTAGATCTCAAGGAGGCATACCTGCACGTCCCCATACGACCAAATTGCAGAAGATACCTCAGATTTCTTGCAGAATCAGAGCATTATCAATTCTCAGCATTGCCCTTTGGCTTATCTACTGCGCCCAGAGTATTCACGAAATGCCTGGCATCAGTAATCACTCATTGCAGGCTTCAGGGAATCCAAATTTATCCATACCTGGACGACTGCCTGATACAAGCGGACAACAAAAACAAGCTAACAGAAGACTTACAAAGAGTCATTTACTTGCTGCAAGCCCTGGGATACACGGTCAATATAAAAAAGTCAAGGCTGATTCCATCCCAAAGAATAACCTTCTTAGGTGCAGAGCTGGACACATCAAAGCAGATGGCATTCCTAACTGCAGAAAAACAAGAACAACTTCCTCTCTACTTCTTGGCATTAACAAAGCAGAACCATCTAACAGCAAGAAAAGTACTGCAAGCCCTGGGCTTCATGGCATCCTGCATAATTCTGGTCCCTCATGCCAGACTGCATATGAGAAAGCTACAGTGGTACCTGAAGAATTTATGGTCTCAACACAGGCACAGCCTAGAAACCAAAATACCACTAATCCCATGCCTGAAACAAGAGTTCCTATGGTGGGCTCGGGCGTGTCAGTCAAACACAGGTTTACCCTTCTACAGCATTCAACCAAGCCAAACCATCACAACGGACGCCTCAGACCTCGGTTGGGGGGCACACATGCTGGACAAGTGCATTAGCTTGACAAGCCTTATCTGCAAAGCCATGGAGAGGATCATAATGGAACTCATAAATAAAGACATAGGGAACTTGCAGACTTTGGATCCAACTCAGTTTGGCTTTGTCAAAGGCAGATCCTGCCTCTTAAACTTGGTTGACTTTTTCGAGACAGTCACCAAGGCCATTGATGAGGGAAAGGCAGTCCATACAGCCTACCTCGACCTGGCAAAGGCCTTCGACACAATACCCCACTCAGGTATCATCGAAAAACTCGTCAGCTTGAATGTAAACCCATACATCACAAGATGGGTTGCAAACTGGCTAAGTGACAGAACCCACAGGGTCAGAGTTGCTGGAGCCATGTCAGACTCAAAGCCTGTCACAAGTGGTGTCCCACAGGGCTCAGTCCTGGGTCCACTCTTGTTCGGCATCTACTTTTCTGAAGTACAAGCAAACACAGGAGGGTTATGGCTGACAAAGTTTGCAGATGACTGCAAACTGGGCCATAGTCGAAACACATCTGACACAGATATCCTCCAGAAGGGCCTCACAGAAATGGATAACTGGTGCCAGAGCCATGGCCTGAAGTTAAACGCCAAAAATGCATAGTCATACCCTTTGGGAAAAACAAGGCTACCCCTAGCTACCATATAGGTGGCAATCCACTGAGCACAGAAAAAGTCATCAGAGATCTGGGGACCCAGGTTGACAGTAGCCTTTCGTTTGACACTCATGTTGCTAAAGTAGTTAGGAAAACCTATATCACCCACCTGATCATGAAGGGATTCACATCTAGATCAAGGGAGGTCATCGTCCCCCTGTACTCATCACTTATTAGACCTATGATTGAGTACAATGCCCGTTGGAATGTATCTGACCAGACACCTGCTGCAGCTTGAAAGGCCCCAAAAGTTCCTCACCAAAAGGATAAAGGGTCTCAAAAATATGTCTTATGCTGCCCGACTGAAAGAACTCCAGCTCTATTCAGTCTCATACCGCTTGCTCAGAGGTGACCTGTGCCTGACATATAAGGCCATGTCAAACCCAGATTTGATGAATATGCTTCACCTCAAAAAATCTAGATCCCTCAGAACCACAAGGCCGCCAGACTTAAACCTTGACACGGTTATAAATAGAACGTGCTGGAGGGACAGATTCATCACCCAGAGACTCCCTATGCTGTGGAACAAAATCCCGGTACATGTGAGGCAGAGCACCTCTCTGGTCTTGTTCAAGAGGAATCTTGACCAATGGATGGGAGATTGCAGATATACCCCAGGGATTACTTCAGCGTCACTGCTTGACAGAGGCACAGCAAAATGATAGGCATAGTTTTTCTTCAAACTAAAGGGGTGGCGAAAGCCACATAACTATGGGCTAGGCTTATAAATGCCCTTGGGCAGATAGCCTAGTATGAACCTATGAACCTATGAACAAGGTCTATGGACTCAAGATCAACTACACCTGCACATAAATCTAAAAGAAATGCTGGCAGTAAAATTGGCAATCCAGACATTCAGACCATTCCTCCAAGAAGGGCAGTTGATAAGGACAGACAACACCACAGTTATGTGGTACATCAACAAACAGGGAGGCACACACTCATACCCTCTATGCCGGATGGCACTGGACTTATGGAATATGGCTCTGAGTTACAATATTCAGTTACAAGCAATTTTTGTACCGGGAAAAGAAAACATCCTAGCAGACATATTAAGCAGAACTACCACGGATGCCCACGAATGGATGCTACACCCGGACATTTTCAAGGCCATCGCAAGAAAATGGGGACTACCACAAATAGACTTATTTGCATCTCCCCTCAATCACCAGCTCAAGAAATTCTGCACAAGGACACACCACCCACTTGCTTGGAAGGTGGACTCCCTATCCTTCAGTTGGAAAAACCTGATAGCATATGCTTTCCCATCACTTCCTTTGATGCACAAGGTGCTGTTGAAGATCAAAGAGGAACGTCCAAGGATCATTCTGATAGCTCCAGACTGGCCAAGACAACATTGGTACCCATTACTGAGGAGCATGTCTCGGGAATAAATGTGGACACTACCCCTGATCCCATTGCTGTTAACACAGAACAGCTACAACACCCTGCATCCAAACCTGAAAACTCTGCAGCTGACTGCCTGGAACATTACATAAGAGCAACTAACCCAAATTTATCACAAAGGGTTAAAGACATTCTCCTTGAGGCCCGCAGACCTTCAACAAGAAAGAATTATGCAGGAAAATGGGAAAGATATTTCATTTGGAGTACTGCAAAGGGAAAAGATGTGTCACTGGTAAACATAGCCAACATCCTGGAGTACTTGGCAGAGCTCTTCCATACAGGCCTGTCCTACTCTTCCATCAAGATACATGCATCAGCTATTTCGGCAGAATACAACTTGGATCCCCCTGTCTTCTCACATCCTCTGCTCAGGCAGTTTCTGAGAGGAATTAAAAATGTAAAACCTCCTAGGAAACCACCATTGCCAGCATGGGACTTTAACTTTGTGCTAGAAAAATTGACACTTCCGCCTTTCGAACCAGCAGCAACAGCAGAATTACAATACCTATCCTGGAAGACTGCTTTTCTGCTGGCAATCACCTCAGCAAGAAGGGTTTCTGAACTACAGGCACTAATGGCAGTGCAACCCTTCCTGATCTTCCATCAAGACAGTGTGTCCATGAGAACAAATCCTACATTATTGCCTAAGGTGGTATCCAGAGTGTCTTTAAACCAGGCTATCCATCTACCTACATTCTTCCCCAACCCACAGAACAGGGGAGAAAGACTGTTGCATACTTTGGATGTACATACAGTTACGCTACTACCTGGACAGAACCAAGGGCAATAGAAAGACTGACCAGCTTCTGGTAGCATATGCAACAGGAAGGGAAGGAAAGGCAATTTCCAAACAGACAATCTCCAAGTGGATAGGAAATTGCATCAGATTTTGTTACTCCTACCATGGAAAGCAAACTCCAGAGAACATCAGGCCTCATTCTACAAGGGCTACGGCCACTACCACAGCTTTCTTACGAGGAGTGGCTACCAAGGACATCATAGAGGCTGCTACTTGGACCTCCGTGCATACATTTGCCAAGCATTATAACTTACCTTTATACTCTAGATCCCGAGCAGGGTTTGCGACTGCTGTTTTTCAAGGGATCCTAACTACACCATAATTTCTTCTTCCTCCTCCCCTAGTTTGGCTATGGTATTCTACCCATTTGTTAGGACTGCAGATGCATCCTTGAAGGACATAGTACAGTTTTGTACCTACCATAAATGTAGATGTCCGATAGGAATGCATCTGCAGTCAGGATTACCCACCCGCCTTCCCCTCTGTGGTACTCCTAGGGTATTTGCCCATCTAATAGCTAGCTGGGGGGGATCTATTATGGTGTATTTGTTTGTATATATGTACATACATGCTTATTTTTTTTTTTGTTTGCTCTCTTCCATTTGGAAACATTGGCATTTATCCAAATTTAGCCATCCAAGAGGGCACCTGGGGTAAGAAACACTGAGGAAAATGGCGTTGGCTGATGCCTTTATACCCGAATAACTGCAGCTGTGACGGGTGAAGTGCGACACCAGCCGAGGCCAGACCCAGACTTTGGAATCCAGCCGACCGAAGGGCTGCCTGACGACAGGACAACCTATTTGTTAGGACTGCAGATGCATTCCTATCGGACATCTACATTTATGGTAGGTACAAAACTGTACTCTTTCTTTAGTTAGGAACCTGGGTGGGAATTCCCAGATATGCTCAGAATTAGTCCAGAATGACAAAGTACACCGAACCCACAGACATTGCCAACATCCTAGCTGACTGGTTCAGCGCAAACTTCTCCTCCCCTCCCCACCAAAAGCACAAATATCTATCACAGCAGAGTGCTGCCCCCCTGACATCTCAGATGATCAGTTAAGAGCTGCCCTCTCCAAAGCAAAAAACACAGCATCAGTGGGACCAGATGGTGTCCCAGGCTACCTCCTACATGAACTCCAAGAGCTAAACCCAAACATAAAACAACTGTTCAATCTCAGCCTTACTACAGGATATGTACCCAAAGAGTGGCGTACAGCAACAGTGGTCCCTCTCCACAAAGGTGGTGCCTCAACGGATCCTGGAAACTATCACCCCATAAGCCTGACTTGCTTGGTCTCCAAAGCTATGGAAAGGATCATCATGGACCTCCTAAATAAAGATTTTGGGGACCTACAGACACTGGATCTTACCCAGTTCGGCTTTAACGGCAGATCCTGCCGCTTAAACCTGGTTGATTTTCTTTGAAACGGTCACCAAGCCCATTGATGAGGTGAAGGTGGTCTACACAGCCTACCTGGCCCTCGCAAAAGCCTTCGATACAATACCCCACTCGGGCATTATAGATAAGCTCACCAGCTTAAATATAAACCCCTGTGTCACTAGATGGGTTGCAAACTGGCTCAAGGACAGAACCCACATGGTTAGAATTGCTGGAGCCATGTCAGACTCCAAACCAGTTACAAGTGGCGTCCCACAAAGCTCAGTCCTGGGACCTCTCTTGTTTAGTATATTTTTCTCGGAGGTACAGGCAAACATGGAAGGACTGTGGCTGACCAAGTTTGTAGATGATTGCAAACTGGGCGCCATAATTGACTCCAGCTGACAAGCATTCTCCAAAAGGCCCTCATAGAAACAGACAACTGGTGCCAGGCCATGGCCTCAAGCTAAACGCCGAAAAGTGTATAGTCATCCCCTTTGGCAAAAACAAAGTGCCCACAAATTACTACATAGGTGGTAATCCATTAAGTACAGAAGAAGTAATTAGGGACCTGGGGACCCAAGTTGATAGCAATCTCTCATTTGACAACCACGTGGCCAAAGTGGTTAGAAAAACATTTTATATAGCCCACCTAATCATGAAGGGATTCACATCTAGATCAGGGGAGGTCATTGTGCCTCTTTACTCATCCCTCTTCAGGCCCATAATTGAGTACAATGCCCCTTTTGGGATGTACCTTACCAGACACCTGCAGCAACTGGAAAGACCCCATAAGTACCTCACCAAGAGGATCAAAGGGCTCAAACAGATGCCATATGCTGTCCGGTTAAAGAAACTCCAGCTCTACTCAGTGGCAGTCAGCCTGCTCAGAGACTCTGTGCCTGACGTATAAAGCCATGTCCAACCCGGAATTAATGGATATGCTGCACCTCAGAAAATCTAAATCCCATCGAGCTATGCGCCCGAGAGACTTGAACCTCAGCACTGAAATAAATAGGATATGCTGGAGAGACAGATTCATAACCCAGAGGCTCCCTTCACTCTGGAATAAAATCCCAGTCCAGGTTAGGCAGAGTCCCTCGACTCTGCAAGAGGAATCTTGAGGGGATGGGAGATCGTAGGTTTACCCTGGGTATCACTTCTGTCACTGTTAGACAGAGGCACACAGTATACGAACCTCAAAAAAGGGCATAGCAAAATTAATTTAAAATGGGTGGCGAAAGCCAAACACTCTTTGGCTAGGCTTATAAATGCCCTAGGGCAGATAGCCTAGTATGAACCTATGAATAAATTGATTTTGAAGGGACTCCATGCTACTTTTTCAGAGTCACTGGCTGGAGTGCAGTCCTCTATGGTGGGCCAGAAAGACTAGAGAAACTTCATGAACCATCTGGATCTTCCATTGCTGCTTCAGATATGAACAGGTAGCTGGCCTGGAAGATTTTGAAATCCTTGGATCCACAGACCAAATCCTCAGATCTGACTACTTAGGATACAAGGTCTTTTCATTAGATCCTGTTGTCTGAGCTGAAACAGCTCCCCAGACCTGTTGTACGTCCTTTCTAGACCAGATCCCCTCTCTAATACCTTCTCCCTTTTTAGAGAAGTGCAGACACTATCTCCTTCAGCTGCTGGTTCCCATTCTAGGAGTTTGAGGCAGATATGGATAGAATGATGAAGTCTCTTGGTGCAGCTACAGATGGGAGTTCTCTTGGCTCCTCCCCTTCAGGTCAGGAGACAGTTTTACTTCTGCAATCTATCCTTTGCTTTTGGAGCCTTTAGATCTGAGCCTTGTGGGACTGTCTGTATTGGGTTTGAAGATGGTGAAGTATCATCTCTGAAGACAACCAAGTGGACTAGCTCAGAATGTGTCAAGAGTGAGACTTGAGCCAGAGTGCAGTTTTTGGTTACAAGGTGCTGGAGTAGACAAGCTGTTGGTGTTTTCTCTGCCCCTTGTCACTTTGCCATTGGGCAGCTTGGCTCCAACTTTTGCCTTAGGGGGGCTGCCTTTGGATTAGAGGGAGATGGTGGTCCAGAAGGATGTCTTGGCTCTGTTGGCTTCCTTTTCCCTAGGGCATTCTGACTTTGAAGTAGTAGAGTATTCTCTTCTAGAATTTAGAGTTCCACCCCCCTCAGATCTTCCATCTGGTTCTCTGAGGTATTTGTGCTGTAAGCCTCATCGTTCTAACCCACAGGGACAGCCAGCCCAAAGTCTCCAGGCCACCCAACAGTATATCCTTTTCCGTTTCTCCTCCTAGGGATGACTTTGGTGGGGTGCTCCAGAGAAGTGCAAGAGAAGGCACCTTGACACCCCTCAGGAGTCCATCACAGAAGATCCTGATTTTGATGAAAGGGAAGGTCCTGAAGAGCACCACCCAACCTAGTCTTTGGAGACATTTTGAAGATCCTGAAGTAAAGGGGTGGTTATCTGCAGATAACCCTTCCCAAAAGTAAAGGGGTGGTTATCTGCAGATAACCCTTCCCAAAAGTAAAGGGGTGGTTATCTGCAGATAACCCTTCCCAAAGTAAAGGGGTGGTTATCTGCAGATAACCCTTCCCAAAAGTAAAGGGGTGGTTATCTGCAGATAACCCTTCCCAAAAGTAAAGGGGTGGTTATCTACAGATAACCCTTCCCAAAAGTAAAGGGGTGGTTATCTACAGATAACCCTTCCCAAAAGTAAAGGGGTGGTTATCTACAGATAACCCTTCCCAAAAGTAAAGGGGTGGTTATCTACAGATAACCCTTCCCAAAAGTAAAGGGGTGGTTATCTACAGATAACCCTTCCCAAAAGTAAAGGGGTGGTTATCTACAGATAACCCTTCCCAAAAGTAAAGGGGTGGTTATCTACAGATAACCCTTCCCAAAGTAAAGGGGTGGTTATCTACAGATGACCCTTCCCAAAAGTAAAGGGGTGGTTATCTACAGATAACCCTTCCCAAAAGTAAAGGGTGGTTATCTACAGATAACCCTTCCCAAAGTAAAGGGTGGTTATCTACAGATAACCCTTCCCAAAAGTAAAGGGGTGGTTATCTACAGATAACCCTTCCCAAAGTAAAGGGGTGGTTATCTACAGATAACCCTTCCCAAAAGTAAAGGGTGGTTATCTACAGATAACCCTTCCCAAAAGTAAAGGGGTGGTTATCTACAGATAACCCTTCCCAAAGTAAAGGTGGTTATCTACAGATAACCCTTCCCAAAAGTAAAGGGTGGTTATCTACAGATAACCCTTCCCAAAAGTAAAGGGTGGTTATCTACAGATAACCCTTCCCAAAAGTAAAGGGGTGGTTATCTACAGATAACCCTTCCCAAAAGTAAAGGGGTGGTTATCTACAGATAACCCTTCCCAAAAGTAAAGGGGTGGTTATCTACAGATAACCCTTCCCAAAAGTAAAGGGGTGGTTATCTACAGATAACCCTTCCCAAAAGTAATTGGTATTCCTGGAGGTGTTTGTGTCTGGCCCATCTACTTCCTGGGTGACTCTTTCCACCGAGCTTGAGTTCATCTCTCAGTAGGCATGGAAGGAATCCGATTTTGTTAGAGCCAGTCCCGAAGAGAAGATCCTGGCACCACCAAAGGGAAAAGTTTTGGAGCAAGGGAGTACCAGTAGATACCGTGGTCGTAGCGGCCACAAAGAACTGGTGGAGCAGAGTTCATCCCCCTAACGGTGAGTCGGACCGATTTGGGAAGCATGTTTATACTTCAGCTACTTTCGCACTTGGGTCACTAAACTATATGGCATACTTCACAAGATTTCAGAGGGGTTTCAGTAAAGAACTCCCCAAATTCCTGTCTGGAGCAATAACTGCTGAGGCACAGACTTCCATTTAATCACAGTTGGCCACCTTACAGTTCCGTACCAATTAGTCTGAGGTTCATTTCACATGCCTGAACCAGTTGCCTTTGAGGTACCTTCAGCTGCATTTCCAGTAGGAGGCATGACTGGATGAGTCTGTTTGATTTTAGAGCCTTTCAAGTCCTCCTTTGTTAGTGCACCTTTTGACGGAAGTCCTTTGGCCCTAAAGTTAGACACCCACTCAAGGTGTGACCAAGATGGTAAGACCCTGTCTGCAGTTGGTATACATTTTTCAACTGTTAAGGGAGCCTTCTGTACGAATCAAGGTGGCTGGAAAATGTGGTTCAGGAAGTCCCAAGGTCCTTTCCATGATCCATGTGGGTAGAGTCCCCTGCCCCCCCCTGGGAGAACTAGTGGAATAATAGATGCCACCTGCATGTCACAGGAGCCCCGCAGAACCAGGAGCCCAGAGATTCCTTCTCCAACAGACCCTCAGTGCTCCTGAAAGGAGGCCTGATTGTCCACCTATGGAGGCAGTCGGGGGGTAGTCTATCCCTGCACCAGTGAGCCTGCCTAGACAGAAGATGCATGGGTGTAGGGGATTATTTTCAGAGGTTATAAAATTCCCTTTTCCCTACCCCCCAGCAGTAAACAAAAAAATTCCCTTTTCCCTACCCCCCAGCAGTAAACAGAATTCCCGATTGTTTTACCCAGTTAGAGAAAAGTAGCTCTAAAAATGAAAAATCTGCTAGAAAGTCATCCAAAAGGACCCCACAGACCAGAAATAATCCAAAATGTACTCTAGATTCTTTAGTGCCAAAGAAAACTGGGAATCTGAGACAAATTTTGGGTTTCAGCAAACTGAACAAATCAGTTCATTATACTAAGTTTTGGAAAGTAACTGTTAAGTCCATTTTGCCTTAACTGTACAAGGATGACTGGATGTGCTCAATAGATCTTCAGGATGCATACTTTCACAAAAATAAAGACCATCCAGGAGATGCCTGTGCTTCCTGCTATAAGTCGGTCATTACCTATTCAGAGCACTGCCCTTTGGCCTCACCACAAGCCCCCAGGGTGTTCAAATGCATGGCAGTAGGAGTAGCTCACTTGAGATTAAACAGATTCAGTGTTTCTTTACCTGGATGAGTGGTTCATTACTGATCTAACCAGGTATCTACTGAGCAAAGCAAGAGATTATGTACTCTGGTTGTACAAATTATTTAGTGGATCCTGACAACTGTGTTCTGTCCTGTTCCAGCCTTTGTCCACCCAGATCAAATAACTCTGACGAGCAAAAGTAGGTCAGGTGGTGGATTTGCTCAGAACAGATTTTAGAGACACTATTACATTAAACATATTACTCTTGATCCTAAAGATTCACAAAGTGAATGGCAGTCAGTCACTCAGGGTTTTAGTGCTTTGATGGCAAAACCTCCCCAAGGAGTTTGTCCCAGCTCTCCTTTGGTCCTCTACTTGCCCTAAAAAGACCTAGGGAACAGGATCCTTTTGAGGAGGAGCTGGATTCCGATGCGGAATCCCTTGCTTACTCGTCTCATATTCCCCCTGCTTTGGACCGTGCATCAGAGGAAGAGGAATATACCAGTCCTGATACTCCTTTGAAGAGATTTCTTCTTTTGGGGACACAATCTCTACAGTGATGGAGTTGTTTAAATGGAATTGTGCTCAGGTTTCTGAGATGCATAAAGATATAATCTGAGGTTAATCTTTCCATTCATCACTTGATTGATTCGATTCGGAGATCTTTGGAATCATGTTGGCCTAATACCAAGCTCACATACACCCAAAAAAAAACTCTGGAGCTAAACTGCTACCCACAATGGCCTTCTCCCTGTTACCTCAGATCTCATTTGCCGCGTAGTTATATAGCTGTGTTTCACCAAGCTCTCAAGCTAAGTGATATATTTTTGATATTTTGGATAATTGTCTCTACTTAGTCTTTCTCTAAAACTTTCTAAAACATTCTGCTTTACTAGAGTGTGTATCGTTATCTTACCTAGCTCTACCCTGTGGGTAATTCTTTTTACCATCGCTGGTACGCCCTCTCCTTACCCTTGTGGGTGTCTCTTGATACCATTGTTATCTTTCGTTTATCTTTTCTAATAGTTTAGTAAACTGGTTATTAGTGTTTGTGACCGGCTTGGTCTGTCCAGTTGTTACACTTGTTAGACGTGTCTGAGAAAAAAGGATCTTCAGGGTTTAAACATTGTACCTCTTGCAATGGTAAACTCCCTAATAGCGATTCGCATGACTACTGCGTTTGTCTGGGGGTTCCTCCTGCTTTCTGTTCATCTCCCTTGTCAAATCAGCCAAAGTTACAATCTGCGGACGCTGAATGAAAGAATAAATTGATTTTGAAAGGCCGCCTTGCTTCTCCTTTCTCAGAGGCCCTTTCTGTGTCTGAGGTCTCAACTCCTCCAGTGAAGGACAAGAAACGTCCCCACTCTGATCCCTCTTCACTGGCTGGTGATGGGGGTAAGACGCCTAAACAAAAGGCCCATAAAACTTCCTCTGAGCATAGACTTGCTACTTTGGCTTTGACTACTGCTGATGTTCTTCATTCCACATTGCTGCAGTCCTAACTATTGGGTAGTCCGCTGTCCAGTCGGCCCGAATACCAAAGTATATGGCTGACGTCGGTCAGGGCGCATTAGACTGACGTCAGTACGTCAGGGTACTAATGCGCATGACCGACGTCATATCCTCAGTCTTTTTTGCCGCATGGTCCGATGCAGAAGCAATTTTGCGAGTGCAGGTTGGCGTTCTGAAAGTTTCTGAAGCCAGAGTTTCAGACCGAATCAAAGTTGGCTAAGTACCCGTTGGGAATATTTTGTTTTTTTCTTGCCTCAGTATTTAACCGGATGTCAGAAAAAGTGAATAACTGTATTTCTTGTGGGAAACAGATACCTCATAGGGATTACCATACTTTGTGTATACCTTGTTTAGGGCCTGAGCACGACGTTGTTGGATGCCGCTCTTGTGCTAGATTTAACAAACGCACTATTAAGAGAAGGTTAGACTGTGCCAGGTTAGTGTTTGGGAAGCGTTGTAATTATAAAATGCCGTCGGATGCTCCGGCGCTTTGGCTAAAAAGCGCAAGGACAAAACAGCAAAGCCTAGAGTGGAAGAACCGACAGTCCCAGGCGCCGGTTCTTTAGAGGGCTCAGTGGAGCCGGAGGTTTTGCCAGGTGTTTCTTTGGAGTCTCAGGGAGAGACTTTACTGTTACAGGATGTCTCCTCTCAGGAAGTAGGCCAGGCTGAGGGGGCTTCTCAGGTGGCTGTTCTTCCCTCTCTTCCTAAGGTGGTCAGAGCCTCCCCTTCTGTTTCCAAGGCTGCTTTGAGGGGCAGGCCGAGTTTTGCTTCAGTGGGGGTTTCTCCTAGTGCTTCAGGGTCTTTGCCTAAGAAACATATGCTTAAAATGGCAGAGGATTTGATTACTATGATAAGGGGTTCTATGCCCCCTCCTGATAAGAGGCCTAGGGTGGAACCTGAGTTTGAGAGTTTTGAGCATTGCTCGGAGGCTTCTGAGTCTTCGGCTGAAGACTTGCAGGAGTACCCTCCTTATTCTGATTCTGATGTGGATGATTCTACTCCTTCAGCTTCCCTCCTGAGGATTTTTCATTTTCAGAGACTCTGCATTCCATGAGGGAGCATTTTAAATGGGAAGGTCAAGATTTCTCTGATTCCAGGAAAAGGCTTAGGGAATTCTTGTTTTACCCCAGCATAGGCCTTTAGCTATACCTCCTGTTTTGAATGTGGTGGAAGATGTTTTGCAGAGGCTTCCCTGAATCCTGATTCTTTGCCTCCTGCCCCAGTTAAACCGGATAGGTATTATAGGGTGCCTGAAGCTCATAAGTATCTTTTAAGAGTCCTAGGGCAGACCCGAAACTGTTTCTCAGGGGCCTAAAGGTGTGAAGGCCTCAGTTGTTAAAAATCCTGTCCCTCCTGATAAAGAGGCAAGGGCTTTGGATAGATGGGGAAAGAAAGTGTATACTTCTTCCACTTTAGCCATGAGGGCGTTGAATTGTCAGTTTCACATGTTAAAATATCAGAATTATCTTCTTTCACAGTTGAAATCTAAGGTGGATGCTCTGGCGGAAGGTATTGAGTGTAAAGAGTTGCAGGATTTAGTTCATGTGTCTGAACAGGTGGGTAAACATTCCTTGCAATGTGGTTTTGATGCTGTGCAGGCCTCCTCCAGGGTGGCTGCCACTGGTTCTGTTCTTCGTAGGCACGCCTGGTTGAGAGATCAGAATTTAGCTGAGCATGTTAAGACACGGATTTTAGATGCTCCCTTGTAGTCTGATGTGGTGTTTGGTTCGCCTGTAGAAGCAGTTTTGAAGAAAATGGAGGACAAGGCTAAGTCTATGCAAACTGTTAAAGATTTTTTGCAGGTGCAGCCTCCAAGTTCAGTAGAAATTGGCCTGCTAAGGGATGGACTTATCCTGCTTAAGATTCCCAGTCTAGGGGTAGGTCTAGGCGTGGTAGGGGCAGAGCTCAGGGTTCTTTTAGGCCTAGAACAGGGAGTTCCCCTGCTCAGACTTCTGGTGAGGGCAGGGGTCAGTCCTTTCGTAAGCAGACCCAATGACCTGCCTTTTCAGCTGCCAGTTCATTCTCGCCTGGCAGCACCGTTGGGAGGAAGACTGTCTCTTTTCAAAGAAAATTGGGATTTAATTACCCAAGACAGATGGGTTCTGGATATCATTCACCACGGTTACAGGTTTTATTTCCATACCTTGCCTCCTTTCAAAGGCATGCCAGACATTCCTCCTCTACAAAGACAAGAGGCTCACAAGCAAATTTCTCAGTTACTCCAAATAGGGGCCATTCAGCGGTTCCTGTGCCAGAAAGGGGCCTAGGATTTTATTCTCGCCTGTTCCTAGTACCAAGAAGGGGAACACGTGGAGACCAATTTTGGATTTATCTATCCTCAACACTTATCTGGACATTCCCAAGTTCAAAATGTTGACGTTACAACAGCTTTTACCTCTGCTGGGCAAAGATCACTGGATGGTAACTTTAGATCTCAAGGAAGCTTACCTTCATGTGCCTATAAGACTAAGTTGCAGAAAGTATCTGCGTTTTCGAGCTGGAAATTCTCATTATCAGTTCTCTGCATTGCCCTTTGGCTTATCTACTGCCCAGAGTATTCACAAAGGTTCTGGCTCCAGTGATAGCTTACTTCAGGCTAAAAGGAATTCAAATCTATCCTTACTTGGACGATTGCCTGATTCTGGCTCAAGAAAAGGAAGACCTTCTACAGCATTTGGAATATGTCATAGCAGTGCTAAGATGCCTAGGGTATTCTGTGAGCGAAATAAAGTCCAGTCTAGTACCCTCTCAAGACATGTGCTTTCTGGGTGTGAGACTGAATACAGCAGCCCAGATGGCCTTTTTAACCCCGGACAAACAAAAGAATCTTTCCAGTTATTTCCATCAACTATCTCTTCAGTCCGGGCTGACTGCAAGGACAGTCCTTCAAGCCTTAGGGTTCATGGCATCTTGTATTCTGGTGCTTCCCAATGCCAAACTGCATATGAGGAAGCTACAATGGTATCTCAAAAATGTATGGACACAGCACTGCCAGGATTTGGACACTGTCATTCAAATACCTTGCATTCAAAAGGAATTTTTGTGGTGGGCTCAGGAATGTCACCTAAACAAGGGACTCTCTGTGACCCGCTCAGAGGCGAGTCAAATTCTAACGACAGATGCCTCAGACATTGCTTGGGGAGCTCATCTAAATGGAAAGTGGATACAAGACAAGTGGCCTGCCAGACTACAGCATCTACATATCAACATGAAGGAGATGTTAGCAGTCCAGTTTGCATTAATGGCTTTCAAGGAGTTACTTCTTCCAGGGCAGGTGTTGATTCTAACAGACAACACAACTGTCATGTGGTACATCAACAAACAAGGGGAACACATTCTTACCCATTGTGCAGGCAAGCAATGATTTTATGGGAGACTGCGCTCAGCTTGCAACTAACTCTTCAGGCAAGGTTTCTGCGGGAGCACAGAACTCCTTAGCAGATGTGTTAAGCAGACAAATCATGGATCCCCACAGTGGAAACTGGATCTTCATGTATTTCAAAGGTTGACAGTGTCCTGGGGAACTCCAGACATAGATCTGTTCGCTTCTCCACTAAACCACCAGCTGCCAAAGTTTTGCACAAAGAGGTTTCATCACACAGCTTGGAAAGTGGATGCTCTTTCTTTCAGTTGGAAAAATCTTCATGTGTATGCGTTTCCACCTCTGCCTCTTCTTCCAAAGGTGCTTCTAAAGGTCAGACAAGACAAGCCAAGGATGATTTTAATAGCTCCAGATTGGCCTCGCAGCACTGGTACCCATTACTGAGGAGTCTGGTAAAGAAGCCTCCATGGCCTTTACCCTTGATTCCACATCTGTTGTCTCAGAAGGACGGTCGTCTGCTCAATGTCAAGCTTCACTCTCCATCTAACAGCCTGGCATATAATGTTTTGAAAGACAGCAGGTCTCAACTTCCTCAACAAGTTTTAAATGTGATTATGGAAGCCAGAAGACCTAGTACAAGGAAAGTGTACGCAGAAAAATGGAAGAGATTTTTATTTTGGACTGCAGCAAAGAATTTGGAGATTTCAGAGCCTAATTTGAGTGTGGCTCTTCAATATCTTACTGAGTTATTGGACAAAGGTTTGTCTTTCTCTTCCATTAAGATTCATGCTGCAGCAATTTCAGCTCACTATGATTGTGACCCACCATTGTTTTCACATCCTTTGTTCAAGCAATTTCTTAGAGGGGCAAAGAATATAAGACCCCACGTAGAGCTCCTACTCCTGCTTGGGATCTCAATTTTGTGTTGGAGAAACTTACTCTACAACCTTTTGAGCCTGCAGCTACTGCTGAACTGAAATACTTGTCATGGAAGACTGCTTTTTGTTGGCCATTACTTCTGCAAGAAGGGTTTCTGAGTTACAGGCCCTTATGGCGGTTGAGCCTTTTTTGATTTTTCATAAGGATAGGGTATCATTACGTACTAATCCTTCCTTTATGCCTAAAGTGGTTTCTAGTGTGGCTTTAAACCAAACTATTCATTTGCCTACTTTTATGCAGATCCCCAAAATAAAGGGGAAAAGATTTTGCATACTTTAGATGTACACAGGCAATTGCGTTATTATTTGAGCAGGACTAAGGATTTTAGGCAGTCTCAGCAGTTGTTTGTTTCTTTTGCTTTGAGTTCTCAGGGCAAGCATGTGTCAAAACAAACTATTTCTAGATGGATTGGGTGTTGCATTACATTTTGTTATTCCCATCATGGCAAGGAGATTCCAGCTGGGATTAGGCCTCATTCCACTAGGGCTACTGCCACTTCAACAGCATTTCTGAGGGGTGGCAACTAAGGATATTTTGGAGGCAGCTACTTGGAGTTCAGTGCATACTTTCTCTAAGCATTATCACCTTCCTCTCTACTCTAAGTCTAGGGCTGGTTTTGCCACAGCTATTTTGCAGGGCATGTTGTCAGTTCCTGCTTCCTTATGATTTGCCAGCCTCCCTTACCTCTGCTTTGGGATTCTACCCAATAGTTAGGACTGCAGCAATGTGGAATGAAGAACATAGTACAGTTTTGTACCTACCATAAATGTAGATGTTCGAGGATCCACATTGCTGCAGTCCAATTTACCCTCCCTCCTTCCCTCTGTGTTTAGGGGTGGTTGTGTAGGTGAGGTTATATTCTGCTAATTTTGTATATTTTGTATATATATATTTTGGTGCAGGTATGTTGGGAGTTTTTGGTTTTTGGCCTTATCTTTTCATGGTCTTCTGACATCTGGGGCAAGAAAAGACTGAGGATATGACGTCGGTCATGCGCATTAGTACCCTGACGTACTGACGTCAGTCTAATGCGCCCTGACCGACGTCAGTCATATACTTTGGTATTCGGGCCGACTGGACAGCGGACTACCCAATAGTTAGGACTGCAGCAATGTGGATCCTCGAACATCTACATTTATGGTAGGTACAAAACTGTACTTTTTGAGCTCTGCTCTGAATACTGTTACGAGTCAAGCCATGGATATTACCAGAGTCTCTGTCTGCACCACCTTTGGCACAGACTCCTTCAGCCATGGCACTGACATTGCCTTCCAGTACAGCCATGGCACTGACCTTGTCTTCGCCTACAGCTATGGCACTAACCTTGCTTTTGACTACATAGAAAGTGGTTCTGACCCCTGCCATTACTTTGGAACCAATGAACATAGACTCACAGTGCCTCATCGGCATCAAGCCCTTTTATTGCACCATTGATTCCTTTGCTTCCTTTCTCCAAATTAGAGATTCCGGTGCCACTAGCTCAAACACCATGGAGCAGATATTCCCCTTCTTTAGATCCATTCTTGGGTCAAATGTACAGCCCTTTTTTGGATCAACCACAACTCCTCTTCAGGAGTGTCCACGAGGTCCACCAGGAGTTTATCCGAACTTGATGTGGTGCGGCTCTTGCATAAGCTGTTAACGGCCAGAGCGATTCCAACTGTTCCAAAGACTCCTCCCCCCTCTGGGACTCTAGTCCCTCTCTCCCAGGGCTCTGATGTATACTCTTCCTTCAGACCAGTCTGTTCCAATTGCGCAGTCTCTTGTGGAACCCCATTCCTCGGCGCCGACAGTAACAGAGGCTTTGAGGCAATCCCTTTGATTCTCTGTTCAGACACAACTGTCCCTTCCTCAGACTTATGGTTGGGGAGGAGGAATCCTCTGTTCAGGGTGTTTTTATCGGTTCCGCACTGTGATCTGGGGATAATGCCTGCCTTTGATCCTGCTTTTGAGGTTCCATCCTTGGGGGTGGGTCTGGAGCAGGGTGTGACCCTGGTTCTGAGGTTGTCGTCCTTGGTTCCGGGCTCCCACTCCTTCAGGCAGGCCTGCTTTTCGGGTGATGGGGAGTGTGCTTGCTTCGGGAAGCGCTCCTTCAATCATCGTAACTTCATCTTGCTCCCTCTGAGCTACAACTACCATGACCCATGTCCCCGTGACACTGGGAGAAGCCTCAGGAAACCCCACTTCGGGATACCCACCCTTCCGAGTCGTCCTCTGATATTCCCACAGAGGAACCTCCTCGGAAGAAGGTGTGCAAGAGGAAGCACAGACTCTTCTGAAGAGTCTTTGACAGAAGACACTTGACTACGATGATGGGGAGGGGTCCCTACAGTCACCCCCGAATGATCACATTCAGAGACCTCCTGGAATTATTAAAACAGAGGGGTGGTTGGAAGCCCTCCAACACTTCCTCTGAGGAATCTGTGTTCCTGTAGGTTTTTCGCTCCTGGTCTTTTTACCTCTTGGGTGACCCCACCTGCCGACGAGTTAATCCAGCTTGTCGTGCAGTGTGCTTGGCAGAACCCAGCCTGTATTGAGGCCATTCCTCTGAGAGCTGATGAGGATCTTTTTCCCCCAGAAGAGCATCCACACTGGTCCAGAGGTTTGTCAGTTGACTGTGTGGTGGTGGCCACCAAAAAGGATCTAGCGGAAGAAAGTCCTACTGTCCACCCACCCAGCAGGGAGTCTCTGGCTGTGTACAGGCTTGCGTCTTTGCTTCAGCGACCTTTGCTGCCAGGTCCCTGAACTACTTGGCACACTTCATGAGTCTTCAAAGAGATCTGATTTACTGAACTTTCTGGATCCTTCGCTGGTCAAGTTTCTGAAGAGGCACGGGACAAGGTTGCATCTCAACTTGCCACCCTTGAATCCATTTCCAGTTAATCTATGAGGCTGCTCTTCCACGCAACTGAAGGGACGGCCAGAGCTGCGGGTGCAGGCATAGTCTTGCAGCATCATTCCTTGAATGAGCATCTGCGACCTCGCAGACTTAGTCCTCCTTTTTGAATGCCCCCTATTGACCATCTTCCTTGTTTTGTTCTAAAGTGATGGACACGCTAGCAAGGTGGAGCAAGATGGAAAGACTGTCCGCCATTGGCCTACGTTTTTCCAAGCCTCAACATTCTTTTTCCAGGAACCAGAGGAGTGGGAAAATCTGGCACAAGAAATCTCAGGGTCCTTTCTATAATGCAAGTGGCAAGGATTCCCCCAGAGGTAGAGGGGGTTTCAATGGAAAATGCCCCTTTAAGGGCAAAGGGGATCCCCCAAAACCAAGACTCCACAGATTCCTTTTCTGGGCAGTCTTAATGCTCCTGAAGTGTTGCCAGATTGCTTTCCTCTGGAAGCAGTCTGGGCTCGTTTTTCTCTGCACCAAACTGCCTGGTGCTCTATTATAAATGATCGATGGGTGCAGAGTGATCTCCAGAGGGTACTACATCCCTCCTAATCTCCTGTCCAAAACCTACAGAAAACATTCCCGATGTTCCACCCAGTCAAAGGGAAAAAGCGGCTTCAGAGATAATAAAGCTATGTTAAAAAGTCATCCAACCAGTCCCTCCAGACCAGTGCGGATCAGGGTTTTACTCTAGATTTTTTTTAGTGCAAAAAAAAAAAGACCGGGGACTGTAGACCCATCCTGGATCTCAGCCACGTAAACAAAGTTGTACAAACAAAGTTCCGTATGGTCACTATTGAATCCATTCTCCCATTTTTAAGGGAGGATGTTTGGACGTACTCAATAGACATCCAGGATGCATATTACCACATCAAAATGGGCAAATGCTCCCGGAGTCTCATTCGCTTCCGGCTAGTAGCCAATCATTACCAATTCAGAGCCCTGCCATTCTGTCTCTTGACCACCCCCAGAGTATTCATAAAGTATCTAGCAGTGGTGACATCTCATCTGAGACTTAAGGGATTCCAGGTGTTGCCCTATTTGGATGATTGGCTCCTCTCCACCCCCACCAAGCGTCTTTTGACTATGGCCCTCCGATACACCTTTTCACTACCAGAGTCCCTGGGAATCGCAGTACACTGGGAGAAATCCAGCTTAGAACCTACCCAACAGCTGGAATTTATAGGGGTAGTTTTCAGTACTCTATCCAGTCTGGTATCTCTCCCAGCTCACAGGCTTCAGAGGTTAAGCTTGCAAGTACGTGTGAAAAGGTGTCAGCGAGGGAAGTTGTTTGTGTTTTACTGTTGCACTCATCACATTTGGGTTATCTGCTTGTAGTAGCCCTCAGTTGGCCTGATTGTCAGTCTTGGGTCCTGCGTCAGTTGCTGTCTCATCTTCCGTGACGTCGGGTAGTCAGGGGTATAAAGCATGCAGCCAACACCATTACATCAGTCTTTCTTGCCGTGTGGTGTCCGAAGCAGTTCGCAAGTGCCAGTAGTCAGACTCCCGAAACTTTAGTTTTCGAGTTTCAGAACTGAAGTCTTCAACTAAAGCCAAGTACCCCGTTGGGGAAACTTTTTCTTGCTCTAAACCAAAGTCAGTAAAAGTCAATAATTGTATTTCTTATGGAAAGCAAATACCTCAAAGATTTTCATTCGTACTGTATTCCTTGCCTAGGCCCTGACCACGACTTACCTCTGTTTTGTGCCTTATTTAAACAACAAACTATTGGTCAGTATATTTACGCTTTTAAATGTTTTAGTACTGTTCAATTATCCAGATATGCCTTCAGTAAGCCACCCGACTACCGACATTCTGAAAAAATGCAAAGATAGACAGGCCACCTAGGTCCAAAGCTGCAGACTATGCTATTCAACTAGTCGCCAGTTTGCCGGTACTCAGTGAAGCGCTTCCTAGCCCCTGATGCCCGCTACTTCAGATTCACAGGCCTCTACTGAGACCCATTCTGAGTCCGGTATGCCGCAAGATGCTTAAACTGTGGAACCGGCGGATGTCTCTACCTTGGATGGGTCCGGAGCCGCTTTGCAGGCACCAGCTTCTGAGGGTGCATTCAGGCCTACTGACTCCTATATTACACACCATCTTCAAGGCCTAAAACTCTGTCCATGCCTAGAAAACAGACTCCCAAACTGCATGGTCAGGCCTCTATGCCTAAAAAACAAATAAGAATGGCTGAAGACCTTATTACTTAAATCTGTGGAAACCAACCTTCCCCCTCTCAGACCTAGGACTGAATTTGCTTATGATACTTAAAATCAGGATTCTGATGCAGAGGACTCTATTCTCTGCTTCCCCTCCAGAGGATTTCTATTTTGATGAAACCTTGCGTACTCTTGGAGAGCAGTTTCGCTGGGAAGGCCAGGATTACTCATTCTATAAAGAGGCTTAGGGATTTCTTACTGCTGCCCCAACACAGGCCTTTAGCTATCCCCCTGTACTGGACATTGATGCCTTTTCGGAATCTAGCTTGGCCTCTGACTCTTAACCTCCTGCTCCCAGAAAACCTGATGGATATTACAGGGTTCCTGACTCTCAAATTCGTTTTTAAAAATCCTACTGCGGATCCTGAGACCATTTCGCAGGGACCCAAGGTCATTAAGGCTACTACCAAAAATCCTACCCCCTCTGATAGAGATTCCAGGGCGCTGGATAGATGGGGTAAGAAGGTATACACTTCTGCAACCTCGTTTATTATGACATTTATATGTTAAAGTATCGGCAGCATATTATTGAATTGCTTAAACAGAAAATGATGATTCCAGAATGTGCTGAAAGTAAGGATTTACAGGATTTAATGCATTCTGCTGAACAAGTTAGAAAACGTACTTTTGCAATGTGGTTTTGATTCACTAGAGGCATCTTGCAGGGCTGCTGTCACTGGGTCTGTACTTAGAACTTAAGGAGCAGTCTTTGCCAGATCATGTTAAAGCTAAATTGCTGGATGCTCCCTTAAATCAGGACCGCCTGTTTGGCAACAAAGCAGTAGCAGTACTTAAGAAGATGGAAGAAAAATCTAAATCTATGCAAACTGTTAGATTTCTTACATGTACAGCCTCCAAGTTTTAGTAGGCATTGGCCCTCTAAGAACTGGTCCTTTCCTGCCTCTTCCCGGCCTTCAGTCCAAACCCAGAACCAGCAGAACACCCAGGCTTCAGCCCCAAGGTACACACAGGACTAAGCAGTGGGGGTGGGTGGGGGCTCCCATTTCCAAATCAGGGAGTAGTAAGACTCCACCCTATGGGTAACTGTCTCAATGGCCTTAAATTTAAAACTTCCAAGCCCTTCTCAGCTGACTGCTCCTTTAGGGGGAAAGATTGCTCTGTAGACAAAAAAGTGGGAATTACCCAGGACAAATGGGTTTTAAATATAGTTTCCCAAGGATTTAGATTTCACGTCCACATGTTACCAACCCCAAAGAGTTGGCCAGATCTACCCCCAAATCACTGGGCAGAGGATCAAAAGCAAGTACTGTCTCAAGCATAAGGGCTATTCAAACTGTACCAGAAGAGGAAAAGGGATAAGATTTCTACTCAAGACTTTTCCTGGTACTCGGAAAAGACAACTCACGGTGTCCTATCCTGGACCTCTCTAGCCTAAACACCTTTTTGGTGATCCCAAAATTCAAGATGCTAACTCTTCACCAGTTGCTCCCTATGCTAGGCAAGGATGCCTGGTTGGCAGCACTGGATTTAAAGGAAGCCTACCTGCACATCCCCCAATCAGGGAACCTTATAGAAGATACCTATGCTTCAAAGCAGGCTACATGCACTATCAGTGTTTGCACTGCCCTTTGGCTTATCTACTGCACCCAGGGTGTTCACAAAGTGCCTAGCTCCAGTCATTTCATTTTGCAGGCAAAGAAATATTCAGATATACCCATACCTGGACGATTGTCTAATTCAGGCAGAAAGCCGGGACATACTTATGAATCATCTGGCGTTTGTACAAAAGGTGCTAACTTCTCTGGGATACACCATAAACGAAAATAAATCACATCTTGTACCCTGTCAAATTATATTCGAGAGCAAGCTTGAACACAACTTCCCAGATGGCTTTCCTCATGCCAGAGAAACAAATTCATTTGACAGTTTACTTCAAGCTAATGGCCACAAAAACCCTGCTTATCTGCAAGGCAAATACTGCAAGCCTTGGGGTTCATGGCCTCCTGCATTCTCCTTATTCCATATGCGAGACTGCATATGAGGAAACTACAATGGTATCTAAAAAGCCTATGGTGTCAACTTTCTCTGGATCTAGAAGCAATGATTCCTATCCTACCTTGCTTACAGTTAGAGTTTCTTTGGTGGGCAGAGGCCTGCCACCAAAACAAGGGACTACCATTCACTCTACCCCCTGCTGCCCAAACCCTAACAGACGCATCAGACTATATGCATAGGGGGCTCACCTGGCAGGGAACTGGATTCAGGGCAAACGGAACCCAAGTCAAATGCACCTGCATATCAGTCAGAAATGTTAGCTGTACAGAATGTGCTTGACTGCCTTCAAGGACCACATTCTTCCAGGACAATAAGGACTGACAGCACCACTGTTATGTGGTACATAAGCAGGGGAGGACCCATTCATACCCCCTCAGCAGACTAGCCATGGCTCTGTGGAACACAGCCTTGAAGCTACCAAGTGCATCTACAGGCTCAATTCCTGCCAGGAAAGCTAAGTACACTGGCAGACAAAGCATAAATCTCATGGACCCACACGAGTGGAAACTGAAGCCAAAGACTTTCAGCATGTTGATAAACAAATGGGGGAGCCCAGATATAGACCTGTTTGCCTCCCCCCAGAACTACCAATAGGATAAATTCTGCACATGGACTCCCCACAAACAAGCTTGGAAAGTGGATGCCCTGTCCTTCAACTGGGAAAATCTATCAGTTTATGCCTTTCCTCCTCTGCCTGTCCAAAGTACTACTAAAGATCAAACATTGCAAACCAAGGACTATACTGATTGCACCAGACTGGCCACGCCAACACTGGTACCCCATCTTGAACAGTCACTGCTGGCACCGTTGCACCTGCCTCAGACCCCTACCCTACTGTCCCAGCAGGAGGGGCCGATTCTGCATCCTCAGCTTCAAACCCTGAACCCGGCAGCTTGGCTAGTTGCTCGACTTCTTCGTTACCATCCCTCAGTAAACAGGTGATTGATGTCATTTTGGAGGCAAGGAGGCTTAGTACTAGAAAACCTTATGCTGAAAAATGGAAAATATTCTATTCCTGGACCCAAACTCAAGGGATGGGCACAGCAGCGCCCAATTTACCTCAGATTCTTAAATACTTAATTGAGATACTTCACAAGGGCCTTGCTTTTTCTTCAAAATTCATGCCTCAGCCATTTCAGCTCATTACAACACAGAACCACCCCTCTTCTCTTTCACTGCTCAAGCAGTTCCTCAGAGGGGCCAACAACTGAAGACCTCCCAGGAGAGCCCCAACTCCAGCCTGGGACCTTAACTTTTTGTATTGGAAAAACTCACTCTACCTCCTTTTGAGCCAGCTGCAAGTGCAAAGTTAAAATTCCTTTCTTGGAAAACTGTCTTTACCCTTCTTGCTGAAGTGATTGCTATCCAAATTACAGGCAGTTATGGCAGTGGAGCCTTTCATCATCTTTCGTGCAGACAGGATGTCCCTCGGGACCAATCCCTCCATGCCAAAGGTAGTATCCACTGTGGCTCTTAATCAGGCCACTCGTTTGCCAACCTTTTCTAATCCACAGAACAAAGGGGAACAGATACTGCACTCCTTAAATGTGCACAGACAACTTAGATTTTACTTAGACATGACTAAACCTCCAATGAAATCTGAAAAACTGCTGGTGGCATTTGCTGCAGGGGCAGAGGGGGGAGGCCATTTCAAAGCAAACCATTTCTAAATGGATAGGCCATTGCATTCATTTCTGCTATAAGCACCATGGCAAACCTATCCCACATGGGATAAGACCAAACTCAACCAGGGCTCCATCTACCTCTGCAGCCTTTCTCAGAGGTGTCCCTACCATGGACATCCTAGAAGCTGCTACCTGGAGTTTGCTACATACTTTAACCAAGCATTACCATTTGCCTATTTTCTCTAAATCCAGAGCTGGTTTTGCCACTGCAGTCTTGCAGGGCCTTATAGCTGATCCTAATGCTAATTAAATTCCTCCTGCCATCCTTAGCTTTGGGAAACTACCCAGATGTGAAGACTGCAACAGTGAAACACGAACATAGTACATTTGTGTACACAACATAAATGTAGATGTTAGTGTGTTCACTGTTGCAATCCTGGTTACCCTCCCTCCAGCCCCCTGACTACTTTTGGCTATATCTCTATTCTCCTTTACTGTGTTTAAAAGCTTTTTGGTGTATTTGCTTTTTTGTTGGGAGGTATAACCTTGCATATTTAAATTTAATTGCTTTCATTAGGGTGGCACCTGACATCTGAGGCAAGAAAAAACTGATGTAATGGCATCTGCTGAATGCTTTATACCCCTGACTACTTGATGTCATGGAAGATGACAGCAACCGACGCAGGACCCGAGACTTGGATAATCAGGCCGACTGAGGGCTACTACAAGCAGATAAGCCAAATATGATGACTGCAACAGTGAATACACTCCTAACATACATTTATGGTAAGTGTACACATCTGTGCTTTCTTCAGGCCCTGGGGTCCATGGCTGCAGCCATTCCAGTAGTTCCTCTGGGAAGGTAACACATTGTCCTAGTGGTTTGCAAATCTTCACCCCCTAAACTCACAGGTGTTCATAACAGACTCTTGCAAGCAAGATCTCTTGGTGGAAGCAGAACTTTGGTGTCGCCCCTTTCAGACCCCTCAACCCAACATCAGTGTGACCACAGACTCCTCCCTGATAGGGTGGGGGGGCATTTTCAGGGAAAGACCGTCCAAGGCATGTGGTCGAGCTTAAGAGGCCAGCCTGCATATCTGTGTTCTGGAGTTAAGAGCAGTGCTGTTAGGGTTGCAGGCATTACATCCACTCCCCCCTGGAACGATTGCAATTCATTCAGACAAAGCAGTAGTCCACATCAACAAACAAGGAGGAACCAAATCCTACCCAGTGTCGCGCGGCCATGAGAATTTGGCACTGGGGGATAGCTTCCGACCGCTTTCTAATAGCATTGCACATCCCGGGGAGTTCCAATGTGATTGCGGACAGGTTGAGCAGATGCATTCTCCTTGCACACGAGTGGTCTCTCAAGCCAAAAGTGAGAAATTTTCTGCTGATGAGGCCAGCCCTGCTGCAACCTCTTCATCTCCCTTATGAACAAATAATGCAGCTACCTTGCCCCATTTCTCCCAGAGGGGGAGTCCCCAAGAGATTCTCTGACTCATGATTAGCCCACTGGTCTCCTCTACACCTATCCTCCAATTCCCTTGATACCTCTATTCTTAAAGCTTTGTGGTGGAGATGCAAAGTGATCCTCATTGCCCCATTCTGGCCTTGTCAAGTGTGGTTCCCCTTCCTCTGGCCTCATCTGTTAGCCTCTATGGATCCCGGGCACTTGTCCAAACATGATTTCTCACCCCGAAGGGTTTACTCTCCCAGATCTGTCCAGTCTCAAGCTGACTGCTTGGTTTCTCAACTTCTTAGTCACCAGGCAGGAAGCCCTTTCTTCACCTGTCTGTGATATTATTCTGGCTTCCCATAAACCATCCACCAGAAAACTAGAGATAAATGGAAAAAGTTTTCTCTTTGGTCTATAGAACGGATGCTAGAGCCCTTCTCAGCCCGGTCTCTCTCATCCTTCAGTACCTATCTGCGTTTGAAAACGGATAATCAGCCTCTACCATAAGAGTCCATTTAGCAGCAATTTCCAATTTTCATAACTGATTAGAAGGCACTCCTATTATGTCCTCAAAGAAGTGTTTCATAACACGCCCTCCAATTAGGCATCCCTTAGAGACATGGAATGTGTCCCTAGTGCTGCGGTCACTCTCAATCCCCCCCCACTCGAGCCTGCTGTAAAATGTGATCTCAAATTTCTGTCATGGAAGTCTTTTTGGTAGCTGTCACTTCTGCTAGACTGATCTCAGAATTACAGGCATTAAGCATCGAGACCATACCTAATATTTCATAGAGTATCTCTATGTACTAACCAGTCTTTTCTTCTCAAAGTAGTTTCTGATTTTTCTGTGAACCAATCCTTCGAGCTCCCAGTGTTTTTTTCAAGCTATTCCAATAAAGGAGAATACTGCCTACACTCCTTGGATGTTCTAGGTAACTACATTTTTACCTAAACAGGACTAAATCTTATCCACAAGACAGACCAACTTTTCATTTCCTTTTCTGGTCCAAGAATGGGATATGCCGTTTCAAAAGTCACTTTATCAAAGTGGCTCAGATTGTATTTCTTTTTCATATGTGCAAATGAGCCTAGACCTCACAGTATCAAAGCACATTCAACTAGAGCTATAGCAACCTCTGTAGCCTTTCAGTCCAGCGCCTCTGGATATTTGTGCAGCAGCCATTTGGGCTAAACCACACACTTTCATCAAACATTACAAGTTGGATATGGTTTTCAGGGGAAGAGCGGCCTTCGGCTCAGTGGTGCTCAGGAATGTTCTTCCATAAGCGCCACCCAGGTTTCTCGGGTAGCTTGGGATTCTGTCCCATCAGTGATGAATGGAAAGAAGATCAGCAACATCAGATAAAGAAGTTATGTCTTAACATAACATTCCATCTGTGTTCTTCCATTCTTCACATCCCACCCTCCATCCCTCGCCAAAGGCTTCTAGTGGATCTCATGGGTCCTTGTGGTGGTCAGGGTTTTTGTGCAGAAATGGCCTCTGCTTTATTTCTATATGTCTTATGGAAACTCTATCTGAAGTAACAGGGTGAAGGGCATTGTGGGTAGCAGCTTAGCTAGAGTTTTTTGGTGTATGTGAGCTTGGTATTAAGCTGACACTGTTCCGAGGGTCTCGGAACCGAACTCATCAGTGATGAATGGAAGATCAACACATATGGAACGTTATGGTAAGACCCAACTTCTTTTTGAGTTGCTGCAGATGGATTCTCCTTCAGCTGTTCCTTCTGTTTTGGCTGCCTTATTGGATGCATTTTCCAATGCTTCTAAGGCTCCAGACTCTCAGCCTCCTGCTCTCAAGACACCGAATAGATTCCCTCTCAGTTACTTCCTTCTCCCAAGTTACTGCACTCAGAGATAGCAGGACCATGGAAAGGTTAGGCAAGAAGGTTTACACGTCTGCTACCATGGCATTTCATGCTAATATCAGACCCATATGTCCAAGTATTTGTTGGCTGTCCTATCTCAGGCCTGTCGGGTTATTTGTGATGTAGACTCTCGAGGGTAAAAGTACTGCCCTTTCTCTGTTGGGGACTTCCTCCCAGGTGACTCGCTGTTCCATTAAGTGTAATTATGATGCAGCAGATGCTTCTTCTAGGGCTGCTGCTTCTGCGTCAGTGAAGATATTCTTGGCTTTGGCTTCAACCTTTGCCTGATATTGAGGCTGTTGAGGAATACCCCTCTTGGAGATTTGTTTGGTGAAGCTGCTGCTATGTGCAAGTCCTTACAGCATGAGAGAGACTTTACAGGAACTTAAGCATGTGTTTCTCCTGTTTCTAAATTTCAGAGAAACTACCCCAGTAAGCCAGCCTTTATTAACAAGCAATCTCGCCCTACTCCTAAGGGTGTAAAAAGGCTGGCAAGCGGGCTTCTCCTGCTAAGTCTTCTCAGGCTTCAGTGCCTCAAGTCTACTTTTCCAGTTAAAATAGCTGCTGTCTGACTATCCTGTTCTTCCCAGCCACTTTACTCTCTTCTCTTTCCTTTTTCTCTCTCTCTGTTTGGCTACAGGTTACTCAGGATTCCTGGGTCCTGTCCATTATTCACCATGGAGGGGGGGGGGGTATTCCATGGTTTGGAAATCCCTTCCACCCTTTATGGGCATTCAAAGCTCCCTCAGGAACAACTCTCCTTTCCAGAGGTGCTTCAGTGCTTTTGACTTTGGGTACTGTTCAAGAGGTGCCAGTGTCCCAAAGACGGAAGGGTTTTTTACTTCAGAATATTTGTATTACCCAGAAAAGGTGGTACTTGGAGACCAATTCTAAACCTCTATCATCTCAACATTTTTGTCTGAAGGTGCACTTGATGATCTTCGTGTTTCACTGTTGCAGTCATCACAATTGGGTTATCTGCCTGCAGGTAGCCCTCAGCCAGCCTGAACACCACAGTCCTAGATTTCTGCAGATGCTGTTGCTTCCATGATATCAGGTCATCAGGGGTATAAAATGTGCAGCTGTCGCCATTACATAGGTCTTTCTTGCCATGTGGTGCCCGAAGCAGAAGCAGTTGGCAAGTGCTGGTCGGCCATCTCCTGAAATTTTCGATGTGAAGTTGTTAAATCTCGCCGTTTATTCTCACTGATGGGCTTGGAGCTGATCCTCTGCTCCAACACGGCTGTTGGCAAAGCTCAAGATTTACCAGTAGCTAGTGACCAGGCCCCTTATCCCATGATGCACTACTGGAATTAACTCTGATCAAGTTTGCCGCGGCACAGATCTCTGTGTTCCAGATAGCTCAGACCAATTTTATTGAAAGGATTAGTCTATTTGCAAG